>NC_054057.1:83707903-83858297 GCF_017639655.2 Falco naumanni | reverse complement strand
CAGTAGCACAGCAGCCTTGCAGGGACATAAATTACAACAGCAAAATTAAGTTTTTGCCCATATAGCTCACTACAGCTCCCCTGAGCGACATCAGCAAAAAGGGCAATTTTGCCAACGTAACTATTTAAATGGGGGCTTCTGCTGGCACAGGCAGACACAGACATCACCCACTGCCCTGCTCCCAGCCTGCAGAGCCCAAGGACACCCTGTCGCCTTTGCAGCCAACAAGAGCTTGCTGCGGTTACAAATGTGGAAGTTACTTTTCCTTTTGGATCTGCTGAGAAAAGCAAGAAAGTCAAGAAGTTCCCTTCTGCTTCCCTCCCCCCCCCCCAGCCCAGCTCCCTCCTTCCCCTCCAGCTGGCGCAGGGAGGGCACGGGGAGCCCTGCAGCCCCCCTTTATGAGCCCTGGCTCTGCCCCGAAGGTACTCCAGGAAAACTGAGGATGAGTTTTTAACACTAATTCATGAACTTGGGCACTTCATTCCAAGGGTGATGGCCTCAACCCCCTCCCCAGCTGCAGGAACAGGGTTCTGCTCCTCCCTGTCACCCTGGGGGACCAGCCTCTACTTACAGGACCAGAAGGCTAAGGAAGATGATGAGGAGCAGCCAAGTGACAAAAGAAAAGTTTGGCAAGAGATCCATTGTGTCTCCCAGCCTGCCCTGAGAGCATTTATCTCCTGTGAAGCCAGAGCCTCTGTTTACGAACCTTTTCCCCCTGGCCTTTAGGCACAGCCAGCTCACATGACAGGGGAGGAGATGTCTTGTTTGCTGTGTTGCTCAAACCCTAACCCTTGGGCAGTTTTCTCCCTGGATTGGGCGGTCAACAAGATGCCCAGCCCCACAAATCTAGAGATTGGAAACTGCTGAGATGACAGTTTTTACAAGAGGAAAAGGTAGCAAAGTTTGCCGGCTGCCTTAACTTCTTCCACCTGCCTCTCTCCTGACAGCCACGAGCTTCACCTGGGGCTGAGGGGGGGCCCTGGCTGTTCCTACAGCAGCAGTGATGCTGAACCAGACTTGCTCCCCTTTAGCCTGTCCAGTCTTGCTTTTGCTGGCTTCATCACTTTTACTGAGGGGTATAATCAGGAGGGCCAAGGAACTGCTGCTGTCCTTCCCCCCACTCCCCTCCTCCATCTCCTGCCGGATTTCTGGCTGTGCAGATATACCTTCCCTTGTGCCTCCCATCCCCATTTACCATTTTATTTAGGGTTCAGGAGGAGACAAACCTGCCAGGAAACACTTGCCCAGGCTGAAAGGGCTCTGTTATCCTCAGGCAGAGCCCTCTGGACCTCAGGCTCAGTGGGGAAAAGCACTGGGTCCTGTGACGGCACAACCTTGCTCACACCCCAGCCGATGGGAGCTCTGCCTGGTGTCCCACCAGATCGGTGGCTTTGCTGCCAGCGCCTCGAGCCCCAGGAAGCTGCCAGGGCATGGGCACGTGGGCAGGAGGTGCTGAGGACGCAGCCATCTGCTGGCATGGTGAGCACTGTGCTCGCAAGGAGGTCAGCCAGCACCGGCGCTCCCCAGCCACAGCATTTAGGGCTGGGTTCCCCTTTCCCTTTTGCCCCAGGTTGCACAAGATGACTTCTGTTATTTGGCTGTAGGCAGCTCAGCGGCCCCCCCAGAACACCCACGGGACCTGCTGCTTTCTGCTGGAGAAGGAGGGAAGGTGCATTACGCCCTGCGTGCAGTGCAGCCTCCGGCCAGTTTACTTACAGCGTGTGCAAACTCCCCGTGCCAGTGGGTGGCTGTGGGGATGGATCAGGACATGGTCTCCTTTGTCCCCATCACACCAGGAAGGGCCACGAGTCTCCTCTGTGCTGTCCAGTGCGGTCCCCTTCTCTGTGTCCCCTGAGGCCACCAGTAGACTCACATGGCCAGGAGGGAACCAGACCCAGCCGAGGGACCCACGCGCACACCACGCTCCCCAGCACCAGGCATCGTGGTTGTGCCTTTGGCACACTCAGCCTTGAAGAAACCCAAGTGCTTCTGCAATCACCTGCCAGTCAGTGCAGGCAGATCACACGTGGCCGTGCCCACAGGCCAGCAGTATTTTTTTGCCCCTGCCCAAATATTTATTTTGCCTCATAAAACACATCAAGCCACCAGTGAGTCCAGAGGTCACCTCCACACCCATGTGGCAGATCCGAGTGGCAGTGCTGCTGGTTTTGGTAGGACAACATCTCAGACATGCCCAGCTTCACAGTGATTCACACAATCAGTGGCTGACCTTAATCAATTAACCAGTTTAGGGAGGAGGTGCATGCCTGATTCCTGCTTGCCCAGGCTGCTCTGAAGAGCTGAACCCCGGCAGCATGCTGTGGCAGGAACCTTAGTCTCCATTTTATGGGGTCTCCCCCTCAAAAGACACCTTGAAGTGGCCACACCCTGGGAGTTATCCCTTGTTTTTGCATCCAAAGGCTGGTTCTCCCCCTTGCAGCATCCCATGCCAGAAGGCCATCAAGAACAGTGATGGGAGGCTGGAGGTGCTGGGGCAGCGGCTCGCCGGCTGGGATTAGCTGTATTTCTTCCCCTGCACAAACCCTTTGGTTTCTCAATAAGCTCTGCTAACAGCCATGGCCATTTGGCAGCAGGAAGCTGGTTCGTGGGTCAGTATTTTCTCCTCTCTCAGACAGAAACTGAGGCAAAGCCAAACTTCAGAGGAGAACAAGGAAAGAACACATGCCAGGAACCTGCTCGTTTGTCCAAAGCAGTTTTAAGCAGGAGCAATCTACTGATCAAGAGGTGACACTAAGGAGAAGATGGGGTGCAGAGCCCTATTGAACCTTTCAGTGCTCCATCACACAGCTGGGCAGGGGGGACAGTGACACATCACCCTGACCCATTTCACATCAGGAGCACTTCCCGGCAGCGACACGCTCTGCTAACCTCCCCATGACCCTACGGTGACGATGCAGTGAGCTCCGAGGAGATGCAGGCTGGTGGCGGGGATGTCACCGCGTATGGCTGCTGCCGCTTGGCCCTGCAGCATCCCTGATGGCAGCCACAGCCGTGGGGTGCGCATGTGGCTGGGGAACTTCTGAAAACTCCTTATGCACCAGAGATTTTTTCTCTTTTTTTTTGCATGTCTCTTGGAGTGCTGCTGTCTCCCTAGCTCCACAGATTTTGGAATATCATAGCTGGTAAAAAGTCCACCCCCCAGCCAAAATTGCTACTGCAGCTCAGAGCTGCAGGTGGGCAATCCTGAACGTTCATTGTTGCATAATTTTATACAAATTGAATGTATTAAAGTGATGCTTTTATACTTACGCAGCCTTTTGGACCAAATGCGATGGTATTACAGAGGATATTTTTTTAATGTGAGTATCACTGAAACAGCACCCAGGAGGGGTCAAGCAGAGGGGAAGGCTCTCCACATCATCTCTCCTAGCAACATTTCGAGGGTTTTAGCATTGTGGGCAAGCAAACCACACAGCAGCGCTGCAGGTGAGACTGCTGCAGCATCCCAGCGACTTGTCTAAGAGAAAAGGAGAAAGTTGCTCAAGTTTAGGCGACACAGCTCTTGTCTGTCCAAGGCTGATGACTCAAGAAAACCCTCTTGTGGTACGGAAAGGGGGAGCAATGACTGCTCCCCACCATGCTCGGGCAGCAGATGGGCTAAACCAAGTGAAAAATAGCAGCAGCAGCAGTGAGCTGACATCAATGCTTCTTCTAATTTCACCTGTTTCACAAAATTGTCACTTCTTCTCCCCCCTCTCCCATTTCGGATAATAACTTGTTTCATAGGAAATGTCTCTGAGAGCTGTTAAACCCCATCGGTAAGAGTCACATCAGCGGCCAGTGACCTCTTCGATGCACTGGGCTGCAGGCATGGTTATATATTAGAAGACAGAGATGGTTTACAGCCCTAGTGATGTCTCTAGGGTTAATTAATGATCTGTACCTGTGGAGGACCCAGAGTGGTCCAAAAGGAGCCTTCTCCTCTGGGTCATGAGCAGAAGTGGCCTCAGCCCCTCTGACATCACCCTTCTAACTGACACCAACACAGTGCCATTGCTTTCCCCATTAATAAGAAAACCCAAGAAGTCTGAAGAGGCTTGCAGAAGCCCTGGGGTTATGCACGATGCTATAAAAAGACTATGTATTCTCATACCCTGGGGAGAGGAGGGGTTACTCAGTGTGACCTCCACTTCCCACCATGGCAGGGTCTCCTGTAGTGGTCCCATGCTTGTCTGCTGGCCACCACATGGTCTGTTGCACTGTGGTGGCTCCTGGTATATTTGTTCCTGCCACCCCACCCCAGCAACAATCCTGGCTCAATATTAACTTGCACGCTATCTACCGCTCCTTATCGCAGCAGTGGCAGGGTGCTTGGTTTTCACGCATCAGATGCTTTCCCTGTGTTTGTGTTACTGTCATCAAGGAACAGAGCATCCTTCCACTGCGGTCAGCACCCTGCGCTCCTTGGCGCGGAGAGGGGACAGGTGGCCAAGCAAAGTAGATAGGTGGAGATTGAAAAGCTGATGGTCACCATGGTTAACACAAACAGAAGGGGATTTGAGCTGTGATATTTGGCTGCAGTCACTGGTAGTGTCACAGCTGTAAAAACGGAACAATACATCTTAGAGAAACTGGGGAAACAACGACTGAATTGATGGGGCTTAGATGATGTTATTAAACTTCATGCAGAATTTCAGAGGAGTGGGGCTGACAAACAAAAACAAAACCCCCTTGTGTTTGTAAAAACTCCCAGAGAGACAGGTACACAAACCTATTAAACTACACAGTCCTCCGCAAAGGAGAGGTGATTTTACCACTGTCCGGTCAGTGGAACTGAAGGAGGCCAAAGGGAGAGAAGTCCTGCGTGGATGCTGACCACCAGGTAGAAGACCACTCCCAGGAGACACATGCTTTGCTCCATCTCAGGCTTTTTCTTCAGCTGTTGTACCGTAGACTCAAAGATTTTCCTTTCCTCCACACGCTATGGAAGAAGTCATGTTGTAACACACAACGGTCTTCTAATAGACATAGCAAAATGTCAGCCCGGTTAAAACCAGGCTTTTATTCACCAATTGTCCCATCTTGAACAGTTCTCTTCTTATGTTCCTCTCGTCCCACAAATGGGATCACGAGCTGTTTATTTCTGGCTCTTCATTACAAACCTTGCTCTCAAATGAGCCTCTTGAAAGGACTAAATGGGAAAGCACCAGATGTACGACTTCCTCAAAGAGCTCCAGCAGCCAGGGAATGACCGAGGGCTGGCACCGGTTCCTGCCTGCCTGCTCACCGAGCCCGAAACCACGCAGTGCTTCATGCCTGGGTATTTCTGAGACCTCTGCAGAGCAAAACCACCACATTGCTCCTTTCATCCAGCACCGCTGCTGAATGCTCCTGAAGCGTCGGCAGCTGAAACCCATCTCCCTTTCACTCTTTTATAATTTCTGAGCAAGGATGGAAAATTATAAGCTACAGCCAGTGTTACAGCATAAAGCCAATTACAGAAAGCACGGAGGGAGCAGTGCTGTGCACACTCAGACACCAGCTCCTTCAAGGACAGCCTCTCCTTTGCCTGTCTCGCATTGTACCAGAGAAGAACTGTCTTTTCAGACCTCCCAGCTGGTAGCTCAGGCTCACTTGATGAAACAGCCAGCACTTTCCAGCAAGTGAAGTGGCACTGCAATATTTGCAATGACCTCAATTTCTGCTGAGCCTCATCCAAATCAGAAGTCAAGCCAGAAGAAAAACCAAAATAATGACATGGCCCTGAAGACATCAGCTTTAAACACATGATGTACAGCCCTTTCTACCATAATCCCCCTACTTCTAAGCCCACCCTATCTCACAAAGACACATGTTAAATAGAGCCCGGTGGGTGTTAGCCATTTAGAGCCGGGATCTCTCCTCGGTCAGAGCGGCATCGCTGCCCAACGGCAGTTTGGCCCATTGCTCCTGTCCCTGGCATCTGGGCTCTGGTCGTTTTTTCCGGGCACACCCCACGCACGGACCAGGGGCTGTTTGGGTTGTGATTCATACAGCGTCACGGGCTCCCTGTCAGCGGGTGCTGATGCAAACCATCCCAAGCATGCCTGGGCACAGTCCCTCCCGGGAATCCAAGCAGGTAGGGCTGGAGGCTTCTCACTCAACCTCACCGGGCGGATTTTTCTACAGCAACTAAAGTGAGGCATTTGGCCGGTTGGATTAGTCCTTGCTTGTTTCATGAAACAGGTTTCATTAAAAATAACTATCTTCTTCTCGCTTCTTTGATTTCTTCTGTGATGTGGAGACCAGCTACAGATCAGTGGAAGTGTCCTCATCGATCACCCTGGATGGTTTTTGCTGGATGGAGGATTGAAATGCTGAATCCTTCCTCTGCCAGCCCTTTCCATGGTGGGGGGTAAAACATTTCCTAATTTCCATCAAGTTACATGAGGTTTAATCCCAGAGGATACAGTCTCCTGGCAGATTAAGTCATAGTCTCATAAATCAGTCTGGAAATCTGCCCTGCTTCATCCCAAATTTTCCATAGTTCATCTTCTCTGATGACTCTAATTGCCCCGCTCCTTCCTTGCCCCCCACCTCTGGGGTGTTTATTCTAGTCAGATCCTCTTGTACACACACAAAAAATAACCCAAAATTTTTTTTTAAAAAGTTTGTATTTACAAGTTGAGTCTTGCGCTGTCGGAATTAGACTCTAATTAGGTCAGTCATGTTCCCCTGGTAGGGTAAGAATGATAGCGCTGGAAAACAGACAATTCATCGAGATCCAAAAATAACTCATCCTGATGTTTTGTAAGAAAACAGTGTTTTCTTTGCCCTGCACTGAGGACATTTGGAATTGAGGCCACTTGGGCACAGGGATACCAGCCACACAGACTGCAGCTTGGTCCCACAGGCAAAGCCAGTCTGTGCCTCAGTTTCCCCTACCAAAGGATATTAATCTTGCCCAATTTGACAGGGCTGTGGCAAGGCCACCTGTGTTTGTAAGGCATTTTATCACTCTTGGCACAAGGCCCCGGGCTATATTACACACACTTTTTTTCCCCGGCCTTGCCTTTTAGCCTTATTTGCAGCAGCGTTCGGAGCGCACAAAGTGCAAGCATCCGCGTGAGCTCAGACTGCCAGGGCTCAGGGTGAGGAAGGAGCCCATGGCTGTGTGCACTGCTGCTTTGCCAGAACGCCTATCCCAACAGCCCCTGGCAGTTGCACAATGCAGGGAAGTACCTTCAAATGACGCTGTGGACGTTGGTCCCTTCTTCCTCCGAGACACCCTCGGTCGCTGTCACGCACCGACGCTTTGTGCTCGCTCGCTTCCCCGCGGGTGGGTGCAGATTCTCTGATTCTGCAAATGATTTCGCGGGTTTCGGTGCTGCTGAGAGATTTGCCTGGTAAAACCTCGCAGAATGGCTCCACGCACCAGACTCAGCTGGTTTAGGATTATCTTAACTCATTAACAAACGGTGATGAATATGCCAATTGCCTACTTAATGAAGGTCTCTACTGGCCTGGGAAGTCAGCAGCCACATCACAGTGGTTTAGAGGCACATGCCCCGCATTTCCAAGGAAACAGGAAAGCAAAGCAAAAGGACTCCTCTTCTTGGGGCACAGTAGAAATGAACAAATACATGTGATCAGATAAAGTTCCTTTTGATCTGGTGGGAAATGCCGGTTTGAAATGAAAATAATTGGTGAGGCAAGAGGAGGAGAGAAAAAAACAAAACCCAGCAAGAAGAAGCAGGCTTGAAAAAAAAAGAAAATAAAAGGGGCAAGGAGAAAAACAAATAACCCTGCAGCAAAAACACAGAGGGAAGAAGAGGAAACAAATAAGACAAATAAGGAGGAAAAGGGTCAGTAATGAAAGCCCAGATTACTCAATTCAGTCAAACCATTGCTTGTGCTGTTCGGGGCAGGGTGGGAAGCCAATCCGTTTTTGCTGGTATTGTTTAGGCTACAAATGCCGTGGCACATTTCCCATCCACTCCCGTGTTTCTGTCCATACTCCAATCCCAACCACAAAAACATATGCGGAGGAAACACGTCCTGCAAAGAGTAAGGGCTGGAAGTGGGAGGACGATACACTTTGGAGCCGACTGACCTCAAAAAAGCACTTCTGCTTCTTATGGCAATTTTGCAGAATAACGTCTCATTCATGAAATGATGTGGTGTGAGGATTTTCATCTTCAAAATGGGTACATTGGTACCTCTGGGTTATTACAAGCTACCAGCCGCAGAGGGCTGCCTGTATTTATACAACACTGCATTATTTATAATACCCCTTTCAGAAGTAGGAGAATACGAGTTCTTTCCTTAGCAGTTTGACTTTTTTTTTTTTTTTTTTAATCTCCTCCCTCTCCCACTTGGAAAACATTGATTTCTTGCCCTCATTTCTCCCACCAGAGCTGTAGCCGACCCGACTGTGTTTAGTTTACTTCTCCGGGCCAGATGCTCAGATGGAGAAAAGCACCAGCCACCACCCTGGAATAACAGAGCTGCCCTGACTGCCACCAGCTGGGATCGGGTCCAGCCTCCCCAGCCCCAGCACGTCTGTGGGATGTGGGAACCCATTATGGGATGTGGTAACCCATTAACAGCCGCTACAATGCTGCAGGGGGGGGGAGAAATACTATTTGCAGGAGGATGGAGGCATACAAAATGTTGGCCCCACAGGCTTCCAGGTTTCCATTTCTGAATGGGTTTTGACTCTCCTGTATTAAGGATCTGGAGGAAGTTTATCACTGCAGAATAAAGCAATATTTAGGGGCTGGTCAAATTTTGGGTGGAAACTATTTGAGAGCGTCAGTTGAGCTGAAAAGCAGCAGGAGTTACAAGATTTTACAGTCCAGAACTAACAGTGAGGAATTTCAGCCTGTGTTACATTTTCACTGTCCTGAGCTGTTAACTCGTGAGCATGCTGGCAAGACATCCAGAAACTTCTTCAAGCCAAACATAACAGAAAAGGCTGGAAAAGATTTTTTTTCCCCTCCCCAAAATAAATGTACCGAGGACACACACATTTCAAAAAGGGTTCTTTTAATTAGAAGCAAGTTTGCAAAAGAAGAAGTAACTTTCTCATATAAAATAGTGGTGTGGTGAAGGTGAGGCCAACAAGAGGTGTGGAACAAAAATCCAGGGCAACTCCCCAAGGAGACACTCAATCAAAAGCAACGATCCAATAACCATAGTACACCGAAGGGTAACTCAAACACAGCTGTGTAAGGTGGTCCTACTCCTAAACTGACAGCAGATACCAAACCAGAGGATGGACTCCATCCCAAGAGTGGCAAATTGACTGGCTACAAACTCACCATAATGCCGTGTTTTCGCACCTTTCTGCTACTCAAGAGCTCCCACTGCACCGTGACAGGTCCCAGCACTGCCCGGGAGCATGATGGCATCGGTGGGGGAGCGCTGGTGGCACCTCCCAGGTGCCCCACCAGCAGAATACCACCGTTCCGCGGTAGCAGAAAGGTCTCCTTCCAAGATCTAGAGAATCGGAGATAAATGGGAAAATACTTTGATATCAAGCTCTGCATCGTTCCAGTCTCTATATCCAGCAATTCAAGCCCCAAGAAAGTGCACAGTGATCAAACAGCATCAAAATCATGAATTTCCTGCCAAGTCTGGAGGCTCCAAGGCCATTTAAAATGGGCAGGTGGGAGCTTTGAGAAGACAAAACTCGGAGTCAGAGCCTGGAAGCCAAGCCGCAGTGGTACCTCACTCCTTGTTCAAACATACCTCACCTTTCCCACGTGTCACACGTGTGCTTATCGGTTGTGGCTCTCTACTACCGGGGGTGGCAAACTTTACACCTTCACAAAGTGCAAGCCAGCTTTATTTGTCTGGGAGGGTTGGGCGTGGAGATGTGGGGGAGAAGCAAAGGAAAACACAAATACAAAGAACTGCAGGGACTTGTCAGGTGGAGCCATTGAAAGCCCACACCCAGCCCAACGTGCTCAGGCTTGGGGTGATGTGCTTCTAGTTCAAGGGTGGCTGTCAGGTTTCAATGGATACTGTACAACCACATTGTCATGCTGGTGGCTTTGTGTAAATACCACCGCAGCACACCTCCTCCCATGTGACCTCTGGTAACGCCACGATGGTGTAGGGGCTCCACACCTGCTGGCAAAAACCTATAGAAACAACCTAAGATGTGTGATGGAACTAGCAAGAACTCCAGGTTGAATGAAAGTGTCTGCATTACAACCTGCCCATCCAGCAACTGCTCTGTGATGGCTTTTCCTCTCCAAACACAACCCTTCATTGCATGTGCCCTTCTGGCTGCTATGGATAAAGGAGATCACTAAAGATAAGAGGTCTTGGGATCATATCCAGCCTTCCACATCACAGGTCTCTAGGTCTTCAAGATGCCTAGTGGCCCTGCCAAAGGTTATCTTTCTTGTGGGTATGTTGTGTTTTCAGTTTCCTGATAAATTCCTTTTCTAAAAGGGTTTTTCTGAAACAAGTTGCCCTGCTCATCTGAAAAGAGCAAGGAGAAGACACCAGCGCTCTGTATGTATAAACAGATCTCTCTCCTCCCTTTTTGGAGAGCAGATTGGATAATCTTTGGATGACCCAATGGAGTTCTTGAGGGAAGCAATGACAAGGATAATAAATGTATCCCCATGTCAAGACAGACTTGGATATTTATTCTAAACAATTGCTACAGCAGATTCTGGCAGAGACCTGGGTGTAAGCAGGAAAAATGAGATCTTGGCCCATCTGCAAAGCATCACTGGCTTTAACACTCACAATATGAGGAAAAAAAATTCCTTTTGGGTAATGGATTAGTTTCTGTTTCTGTACGGTTTTTTTTTTCTTCTCTCTAGTAATACCAACTGCTTCCAAAAGTGGTACCGCTGCCTGCAGTGTGATTCCTTTAGTAAATGCTGATGAAAGCCTTTGCTCTTGTGCTTTCACTTCTCTCTGCCCTCCCCATGAAGGGGTTCCACAGGGGTGACTCCCGGGGTGGGGAAGAAGAGATTGTCACCGATGGAAGTAGAACAATGCCCTCTCCTGTCCTTCCTCACCGCTGCTGCTTGCACCCGTGCAGCACTGGTCCTGCACCATCATCGGGGCATTAAAAGATGGAATGGAAAACAGCGCACCCAAGGGTGCGGGTGATGGTGGGGGACACACCATATGTGGTATGGCCTTTTTTGGGGGTAAAATGCTCCACTTAGAGTGGGCTGCAACACTACAGCTCCTTCACTTATGTGCACTCTTGCACGTGATTTATGATAGGGACAACCTGATGTTTGGTGCCATTGGGAGTGCTGGGAGCATTTTTGAGAGTGGTGGCTTCTGACATCTCAGCCCTGGGGGGTGGGTGGGTGAAGACTTGGGCACTTTTTTCCTGCAGGCAATTGGACATTTCCATGGCTATTGCGTGAAAAACGAGCTCCTATTAAACCATTCCCTGAAATGTCTCCCTTGGTCATTTCATGACGCTGTTTTTATTTTTCAGTAACAGCCACCAAGAGACCTGAGAAACATGGGAAAGTAAATAAATAAATACAAATAAAATATCCTAAGAAGGCATTTTAAATATAAGTCTTCATTTTTCAAGACTGTTCTAAAGAGGATGATGGAAACAGAAGTGGATTTGATGGGTGAAGTTATTGTAACATGACAACTAACATTTAAGAGTCGTATTTCAAGGCTGCGATTCTCAAAGATTACAGCTATGAAATAGAGCTTTCTTGCTAACTGATGGAGTGTTTCCTTCCAGATAGAACAATTTACCTGATATCTAAGGTAAATAAAATCTACCCATTATTCATATTTTACAAGTACAGCATGTTAACAAGAAGGCACAGGCATCATGCATGTAGCTATACATATCCTGGGCAGCAGAACACAAATCTTATGCTCATCTTAGGGGTGAGCAGGGCAGTGCACATCCACACTCTGCGATTGCCTAAGTTAAAGCAACCCACGTTTAAGAAAAGCCAGCACCTAAACAAAACATAACTGGGAGTGACAATAGTGTGGACTGGAATGGAAGAGAAATACCTTTGTTTGGATCAACAGGTCCTAAAGGAATCACACCTAACCTGTTATTTCAGTGGCAGTCAGAAGAAAAGGGCCATACAGCCAACTTGGCAGGTCCTCAGCAAGCTCAGGCTTTTTAGTTGAAGGTGGTTCTGAAAAAAAAAGGAATAGTCTCTTCTCCTTGCTTCATACAGATTGTGCTGCTCCCCGTGCTGTCCTTCAGTGGAGCAGCGGCCACGAAGTCCATTTCCTTTATTCCCCATGGTTTTCTTGCTTTTTTGCTCAGTGTGGTATCAGATCAGCCCCAAGGAGCGACTGCACCTTACATCAATTCAGATCCGGCAATATTCAGCAGATAACGGAGCTGCTCGCACTATGCTTTCCTTGGGAGCAAACTCTTCGGTGTTCGATCTACTTTCTACCAATCTACATCCCTAAGTCCTTAGTGGTTCCTGAAAAGCTCCTCCTGTAGCACTACCTCTCATACCTGTTGGGTAAGCGCCATTAAAATCCCATCAGCAACTGCATTGCTATGTCACACGTATATAAAACAAGGTGTTTAAAATACGTAATCTGATGCAGGAAATAACAAAGGAGAAAGAAAACAAGTCAGAAAGTCACGTAGATAATTTTGTCTAAGAAACGAAAAAAATCAGACTGCAAACAAATTTTGGCAGTTCAGTAATTAAAGCAAAGTCCATATGGCTTAAGAGAACAGTCAAAGTGCACAGAAGGCAGTGGGTTTTTTGTTTGCTTTGCATTCCTCTTCACAGTAAGCTCCAGCTCATCCTCTTTGGAGCCCCTTCTCCATCCCACATACATCCGATCCAGGTGCTGAGAGGGGGATGGCTCACAGGGGTTTGGCTCAAGCCTGTGTCTTTGCGTATCCCTTGCCATCTAATGAGCTGTGGATCGTTATCCCAAACTCAAAAGCCCTTAAACACACCCACTAGAGTTTTTTTGGTTTTGAACTTTTTCTTTCTGGAGCCTTTGGAGAGGAACAGCAATCCAGTGCCAAAGCTATCCAGAATCTGTACGCACCAGGAGCAGCAGTGCTCTGAGGCAGTGCCAAAGAGTGATGGCAGTTCGGAGATAATTTGCCCTGTCCAAGAGGCACTGACGGGTGACAGCAAGGCTGAGTTTGCCCTTGGACCTCAACTGCTCAGGTGAGATGCCACCAGGCTACTTCTAACCAGCCCCCATGGACAGGAACAGGCAGCCACCATCATCAGCACCAGGTAGGTTTCAACAGCCTGCCTTGACACCCGCCCTGCCCCCGTGCCACAGCTGTCCCACATCACTCCAGAGAGGACAGGGACAATTCACAACAGTAACAGTGCTCACACCTGCCCTGATGGGAGGTTAGCAAGCAGCAGGACACCAGTTTTCCTGGCTGACCTTCATCCACCTGGGAGGAAATGCCAGATGCTGGAGTGGCAAGAACTTGTCTGCTTCTCAGTTCACCTTTCAAACTCTTGCGGTAAAAAGTCTGGATCCAGGACTGTTGCTAGGTCCAAGGGCTGAACTTGGATTCTTTAACCCCCTGACAACTTCCTTGCTAGTAAGCAACTTGCTGCTAAACATGACAGACTCCGGAAAAGGATAGAAAAGAAGGAAACAAAAAGGGAGCTATACAAAAGGATGGAAAATAAACTAAAAATCCCCTCTCTTCTTTCCAAAGGCTGTAGCTCCAAGTGCACAAAGCAGACTGTAAACGTGCACAAGGTAATTCATGACCCTAATGCTTGAAAAACCTGGTTAGCTTTATTTGGAGACACTTTGTTACTTCTCCCAGATATGAAGCTGAAGAATCAATAAAAGGCACCTGTGGACACCAAAACTCACCCAGTCTGCGTGACATGTCTTTGTACTAAAAAAATAAAATCAAATCCAGCTACTGTGTGCTTTTTTACAGACCAGTAAGCAGCACTGCAGAGTCTGGGCAAGAAAGGATGTTCAACTTCTATTGACAGGGCACAATAACTTTAATGATCAAAAACCTCATCAATTAGGAGACTCTCTAGCTTGTCACTGCAATCTTAATTGAAAGATCCCTCTAGCTTGCTGGGTTGAGTCCTTTGACTTTTAAAAAATGACCCCTTCAAATGGCACACGCAGTCCACCAGGGAGGATTAGAGCCACACCAAAAATAAACTGACCTTGTGTCTGAATTCTTCCCACTTGCTCCACTCACCACTGCCTACAGTGCTCTTTTGAGCCATCTCCTCTTCCAAAGGCCCTGGAGTTGGAATATTTAAAGAATTCAGCAGGTCCCATTTGAACAAAAACAGAAAAGCAGGTCAGTAATTCAGTATAAATACACCAGTAGTGAGCCTAGAGCAGACAGTGACACATCTGAGCCTACACTTGATCAGCCAGTGCTCCTAATGTGGGGAGCAGCAATGAGAAAAGGAGAGAGGAGGCGTCTGCTTTTCGTGTAAAAAATGATCCCTTTTCTATGTTTTCCTACTTGGCCTTGATGACAGGGAAAAATTAAAAAAGAAAAAAAAAAAGTGCAGAGAAAAAGGAAGAAAAAGGACCCTGGGAGGTTTTATGTTTTCTCTTCAAATCACATCACAGAGTCACTCATTGCATCTAGGGAATTCACCTCCTTGTTTGGGAACAGGGGGACAGAAGGAGGGGAGAGAAAGAAAGAGGGAAGAGAAGGGCATGGGAGCTGCTTCCTGAAGCAGTGTTACAAAAAGCGGTTAAAAAACCCCTACTATTCACAAGTGGTTAAAATCATCACTTTTCAGAATTCTTTTTTTTTTTTTTTCCTAAAACAAAAGTTTCAGCTAGTTCAGCTCCATCTTTTTTAGAGTTGATTGTCTTCAGAAAAAAAACCCCAAACAACAACCCACCCAGCCTCATCCGTGTTCCCATCTGTTTCTACCCTGATAGAGAAGTTACCCACAGTTCAGCGCCCCGGTCACGCACACACAGTCACTGTGCCGGGTCCCCCTGCGTGCCACCGGTGGCTCGGCTGTATCCTCCAGCCCCGGCTCAAACAAAGGAGGAGAACCCTGTCACTGGAGTCCGGGAGCCGGGTGCGGGCTGTCCCGTTGGGGTGTACACCCCTCCTGAGCTCTGTGTCGTGATGACAGTCTGGAAATAGGGTTCTGCCTCGCTGGCGGCACACTCCTCGTATCTGTAGGATGCTGGGTGCTTCACGCCTTTCTGCTGCCGCTTCCATGAGTTGTAGTACGTAGGGTCGCTCATGTAATGGTTCACAAAGGAGTGCTTTGGCAACTCGTCTTCATAATCCGAGTCAGTGGCCTGGAGCATCAGGAGAGAAAAAAAAAAAAAATAAAATATTCAGCCATTACCCTCTATGATCTAGCCTGTTCCACTCTAGAAGAAATTAGATAAGTTGAACATCACCAGCTGACAAAAGCTGTAATTTTAGGGTAGGACGGGTTGTAGTCTAAGTGCAATACGTGCTGGGCTGTATTTGGTTTTGCTGCTAGAGGGAGAATCCCCTGATGGATGCTGGTGATAAAGAGATGCAGAGAAATCCCTTCTAATTCACTGCAGAACACTGCAGCGGGAGCCAGGAGTTCCTACTTTGACACAAGATGCAGGGAAATATAGAGATGTCATAGGGAACCCAGCAGCTTTCAATCAAGTAATCAAAAAGATTGCAATTAAACTTGAGAATCGCTATTTTCTGATGCAAGGGCAGACAGAACGCCTTCCGTGCAAACGCACCCCAGTTAGCCAGACATGCTTGTTTGTGCTGGTCACACCAGGCCACCGGCACACCGTTCTGGATTTGGCTTCCAAACCTTGTGACGTATTGAAAAAAAGTTATATCACTGAAAAGAAATTAAGCAAAATCACGTGGTGGTTTTTTTTTTTTTTTTTTTTTTTTTTTTTTTTTTCCAGGCAAACAGCTCTATCTGTATGTTCCAGCTGGTTACTGCTGGTACAACAAGGCACGCAACCAGTGGTGACAGAAGAAGGAGAATGTGAAATCTGGAAAAGGAGAACAGCCAGGCAGGGGGTGGCTTTCTCGGGATGGCTCAGGCACAGCCACATGTTCAGAGTGGATCATACCCCTGAAACATTTATGCATGGTGGCTGGCTGGCTTCAAAGCTCATATCAACATCGAGCGGGAGCTTTATTGAGATGTAACCAGATCAGGTTTGTGCATCTGCCCCTTCTCTGAAGCACTGCTGCTGCAATACAGCTGGTGGAATCACAGAGGGCTCGTACATCTCCTCCGAGTACAGAGACCGCGGCAGAGCCTTGGCCGCAGTACCTAAGCACACATTTTCCTTCTGTTCTCACTAATGTTCCCACCAATAACAGCCACATCCCATACAGCGCACAAACATCTACCCAGTTATTTCCATGTCTCATGGCTTCTCTCAAAATCTCTGCTTCAAGCATGCAAAATTCCTCTCCCCCCTCCCCCCCCCCCCCCCGCAATAATCTGCATAGCCCGTTCTAAAGGCAATTAAATATCAAAGTAGTAGCTGCCTAAGACATACAAGAGAGAGACGGGTAAGTGCAGCTCGTAACTGTTAGTTGCCGCAATTAGTTTCAAAAGGTTGGTATCGTTCTGATCTATGACACCACACAGCAAACACACATCCTTCTTGATCCTGCCTGCCACACAACCAGTCTCTCCCTCCTCTAAAGCTCCTTTTTAATGGTCTCTGAAGAACAATCCTCAAATGCCTTGCAAACCATCGTTTGAAAAGGGCAGAGCATCCATCATCCCACTTCTTTGCTTAGATAGCTGCTTCGATGCTATTTCGTGCCCATTTTCCAGCACAGAGGGTGATGGACAGAGCTGAGAAATTTTTCTCAGAGTTTTTCAAAAGTCTGAGCAAAGCAGCTCTTTACAGCTTTGCAGAATTTTCCTTCCGCTGCTACCCTATGCTTTGGCTCTTTCGGAATTACGTACTGTTTGGTTATTTTAAGAAGGCAAAGCATCAGGTGCCTTGACATGTAATTGCTATTACAACAAAACCCTACCAGCATTTAATAATTACTCCAGAAGGAACTCAGCAAGCCTATCTCCTAGAAAAACACTCTTTTGCAGCAGCTGCCAGCCTCGGGAACCCAACCCCCAACTCCCCCCCAAAGACCTGCCTGAACAGGTGGTTTTTGCGGCATGCCTGGAATATCCCCAGATTTGGGCTGCTTGACAGCCAGTGGGTGCCGAAAGCGGCTCCAGAGCCTTGGCACCATGTGGGGAGCATCCTGCCAGTGCCACCCTCTCCGTTTTTGCAAGGGGCTCTAGCCAGAGTGCCTCTGCTGACTGCAGATATAGCAGCATGGCCAGGTATGGCAGCAACAGCTCCAGCAGGCTGGTCCTTGGCTTCAGACACAACCAACTTCACCTGCAGACCAAAAGAACCTCAAATCCTGGTCTCCTTCATTCTTACCAAGAAATAAATTGTTGCGCTTTCCCTAAACCCACATCTCCAAAGATTATGCTGCAGCTCCATAGTCTAACGTTAAGGTAACAAGTCCCTGGGAAGCTGGGGGATGATGTGGGCATCCAGAATAAAAGTCTCTGCATTCTGAGCAGATGCAGGTGGTTATGGATTACTCACCAGAAGCAGGATCTGAAGGTGTGAACTCCTCTAGCTATCAGGGATATATTCCCTTTATCGAAGGCACAACGCTGCCACTGCCTTTCCCACGTCTTCTGACTCCTTCCCCAATCCACCATCACTCTTACTGACTCGGACACGCTCAGCCACCCCCCAAAGAAACGATTCCCTGCTGGAAAGATGGGATCACAGCTGAGTTGAGGTGTCATAAGCATATGGAGAAAAAACTTCACAACCTTCTAGTGGCTCCTTACTGGTATACCTGATGTTCCCACAGACACACAGCAACATAAAGACAACTAAAAGGCTGGAAGCTCAAAGCAGAAATGCTGAGAAGAAGCTGTAACCAGAAGACTGACACATGATTTGATGGGTATTGTAACACTGATGGAGCCACTTGATTTCTGACCATCCCTAGCAGAAAAATCCTCACCCACAAAACTAATATAATTTCTGTACCTAAGCCAAGTTCTTTCGAGATTGCCAGAAGTCAACATAATAAAGAGGAGAAATACCGGGAGCATTATTGGATGGGCTGCTGCCACTTGAAATAGTGTCACTTGGACTTGCCATGAACACAACGAGGGAATTTAAAACAGTAGCACCTGCTGATAATCTGTCTACCAATTAGTCCATTATACCAGCTGAAAAACAACACTAATTTGTTGTAAATAAGGCCAGGGTCTTTCAGAAGCAACTTTCATGAAATGCATATAGCTGCACTAGCTTCAGCCTTTCCCCATCATTAGCACTGATGCTGGAAAGGATAACCTGCTTATTAGAATCAATACAACGCGTTTTCTTTGTGCTCCCTTCAGAACAGGCAGGAACTGACTATTCTGTTCATGTTACTCAAGTATCTGCTAAAGTCTGCTCTGAGCAAGGTACTAATAACTGCCCTTCCCAGCAAGGAATTCTCTAAATTGCCATCCCATACCCCCCTCTGCTCCGGTGAAAATCAAGAAGCAAGATAAACCTGTTTTGCATGACAATCCGGACGGCTTATTCTAGAGGATTACTTTTTTTAGTGTTTTTTTAAACTACTGAGCAAATAGAAATGCTACGGGGCTTTTTGCTTTGTTTTTGGTTTTCTCCCTTCTGTGCAACTGTGGCTTTGTTACCTTGGAAACCTCCATAGGCTGGAGTGTGATTGGGTGTGCGGTGACATTACAGACTGTCAACCAAAGGTGCATGGATGCCTATGAAACAACAAATATGGAAAATGAGGGGCTATTTAAGTGTTTTATTGACAGTATGAAACACGCAAGCGCTGTTCAGAGGCAAGTCAGCGACCAGAGTTAGCTAGCTTAGTCAATGAGGAAACTGAAAATAGTTCCAATTATATATATATATATATTATAGTGATTGCATAAGAAACATCCTTATAAGATTATTTTTAAAAATATAGGTGGCAGCAGTTTCTTTTGGTTGACATGACATTAATACGCTGTAAAAGAGACAAGGTAGGATGCAAGAGGATTTCTCCAGACACGGGAAACCTTGCTTACTTAATGTCACCTGCAGCTGGTTTCCACATGGTGCCCAACCCGTCAAAATCACTGGAGAACTTTATCGGAAAATAGTTAAACCATATTCCCTATTAAGTGTTAAGTGGAAATTTAGAATATCTTCCTACAGAGCTGAGAAGGCAAAAGTCAGCTAGACTGCAGAGAGCAGCTGGGCAAGACCCCAGTGTTGCCAGGATTCGGCACTGACTGATAACGCGCACAATCTGTGAGGATATTATCTCCTGAAAACACTTTTTGGGAGACCACAAGGACACGTGAGAACAAACAAACAAACACACACCACCCTCCCCTCCCCTCCTGTAAAACTGCTCTTCCATGGCTGGATGACACTGCAGATACATCACCACATTTCTGTACAGGGCAAACACCAAATTTCTTCAGATTATCGGTCCAGAGCCTCGTCCACTTGACTCATTATCTAAAAGCCTATTATTATTAATCATTTAGAAATTACACTCTTTGCATATCTTCCTCCATACCTGCCAATTAAACTACTTTAACCTCATTAACAGTATTGGTGCTTGGCTTTCATGACATGGAGTAAGTTAACCACTTAATTTATGAATATTAAGAGCACTGCTTGGTCTGCTGGATTTCCTTTGCTTCTCTCTCGCTATCCTCATCAGGAGGGATCTCGGAGGAAGGCTCCGCGGCAGCTCTAAGTGCAGTCAGGCAGCCCCAGAGTTTCTCACCGACTTCTTCATGTTCAGTAAACCCCATGGGACCTGAAGCCAGTGAGCTTCCTTCTTTTCCACACAAAATCTTGACACCTCAGGCAACAGAGCTGAGACTAAGCAGCAACGAGATGACAGGCGGGTGGAAAGCCAAAGCACAGGTTTTGGCCTTGCCTGCCCTTAATGTGCATCGGATTAAGTGGAATTTGAGATCCACACAAAGATGTGTTAGAGGAGAACAGCACCAGGACCCCCTTTCCTGCAGAGGACCAAACCTGTGTAGAGCGCTTATATAAAAAGATGGTTTTAACTCTTCATATAACAGGAAACGTTCCTGCCTGCTGAGAGAGATGGAAATTCTGAAATTCTCAGAAAACAGCGCTTGCCTGTTAAGATCTCCTTTGAGAACAGAAACAAAAAGAACAGAAAAGACAAACAGGAAGAGCTAATAGGTACAGGAATACTTGAAAAGAGAGTGGTCAAAGATCTATATCCCCCTCTGGCCCAACCCACCCTCACCTCCTGTCTGTACCAGCCAATGTAAACAGCATTTTCAGGCTGATCAAAAAGCAGCATCTCCTATCGCTACCTCTACTGGGAGCATATTAACATTTCATGCCTAAAAGCACTCCCCACTACAAAAAAAAATAAACCAAAAAACCCCCAAACCCAAGCATCAAAGACATTATACAGACGGGCTGTATGTCTACGGCCCAAGGAAAAACAGGAGGCATATTTTGTTCACATACTCACATGCATACAGAGATTCACAAAAACTCATATTTTGTTCACATACTCACATGCATACAGAGATTCACAAAACCGCTAGAATCTCAGTTGAGACCTTCAGGCTCAACTGCAATCCACAGTAAATAAATAATATTAATAATAGCCCGAGAAAAGAGACAAACCCCACTTTCTTCTATATGCTGTACAGGGAGTGCATATAGAAGGCAGTAATGACACCCTGCGAGTAGACTTTTGTGCATTACCAGGAAATACCACACAGGGCATTGAAATTAATGTCAAAAGGTGCCAGTGCTAAATTCATGATTATGCTCAGCAAACTGTTTTAATGACAGGTTTAATGCTGGGTTGTTACGGTGACACGACCAAAGCACTATGGGTTTCATCTGGAGGGTAACACTTGCACGTTGCACAGCCAGCAGCTTCAGCTACACCCAGGAAAGCTGCCCGTGTGCCGGCTTGGCCACGGGGCAGCACCAAGCAGCAGGCTGTCGGTGGTAATTAGCAGGAGGTGAGAGCTAGGTAGCCAGGAAAAGCAGCTGTAGCTGCAGGTGCAGAAAAGCTACAGATGAAAACTGTCATCTTCTTTCACTACTTGCTGCTTTTGATTTATTCTTGCTAGAAGGGTCGGGTTCCGAGCGGTTTGGCCCACTGCTCGCTTCTTGTGCTGTCCGTTCGGATTCATCAGGAACTCAGCTGATGACACACGATTTTAGAGACAGATTTACCTTTCTGGATATTCCTTGAAGTCTGCCTGTTCACCCCTGGCCACTGTTGGACTTTTACAGACCGCAAGCACTTTCTTTCTTCTTAAAGGGGATATAAGACCCGAGGTGGAGCGCTGCCAGAAGGATCATGCCGACATGCACCCTCTTTCCTTGGAGAACATAGGCTAAAGGCAACCAGAGCAGAAGGCTCCTCTTGAGTTGGACTAAGGCTGCAGGCTGGGGTGTTCAGAAACCCAAATGCTGGTCCCTCATGGCCATGGCCATGTGCTCCCTACCACTACTCCTTCCCCACTCACTCGCTCAGTAACAGAGGCAGCAGTTATCACCACTCCAGACCGGTCTTCCAGATTTTGGTGTATGCTGTAGCTGTCTAAAAAGGGCACTGTGAAAACTTCAAGCCACATCCCGTGCTTCAGTCAATGCAACAACCCAAAGCGTGTCCCACCATCAACCTCATCCAGGCAGCAGCTGCTGCCAGCTGGTTATTTCGCAGCACAGGGATGTTTTCCCAAAATTGCTCCAAGTTTGCAGCCCACAGGCAGAACGGAACGTGCAGCCCGTTCCAGAGAGGTCAGCACACACTGCCTGGCTGATTGCACTTGTCTTTCTAGGTAACACTACAAAACCTGTGAATATCTGCCAAGGTCAGGTCTGGAATCTGCCCTGGCTGGGTCCTGCTTGTCATTCTTTCCTTTGACACTTTAATTTTAAGATGTCATGCAAACAGCCTGGCGAACTGAACGTTTTGAAGTCCCCAAGGCAGACAAACAGTGACAACAGTCTAACACAGGTATGGGACTGGGACTTCAAAGGCTTGCCAGGATTCAGTGGGGAAACGAACATCTGCAGTGACTGGGCAACATCTGGGAAGGCAAAGGGAAGCCCTTACCTCCGACTCTGACACTTCTAAGGGCTTCTCGTTCAGGCCCAGGCTCTCGGTCAGCACAGCTCCGTTGTACTTGTTGCAGATATCCTCATCAGAGTAGTGCAGCCCCCCTGGGCTTGGGCGAGGAGGAGACCTAGGGAACATAAAGGGTGAGTGTATCGAGTGTTGTCATTTCTCTGAATGCTTAGACACCCAAAGCAGACCCTGGGCAGTGGCTTGGGCCTTAAAGTCCTCCTTAGATCCTCCAGACAACAGCCCCCTTTACCTATGTAACAGTTGCTTGAAGGTAGATAAAAAGCCTTTTTCAAGAGCGTGGTGGTCCCAGCTTCTTACCTGGTTCCATTTTTCTTTGAGAAAGTGCTCTTGATGTTCAGGTGTCTGCTGTTGAGCTCCAGAGCAGTGAAGCCTCCGTTGTCCAGGGTCACTGACTCTTCCACATTGGAGATGGTTTTACCTGGAGCCAGGCAATGAAAGAATCCACTGAAAAAAAGGTACTTCCCCCCCCCAAATACAACTGTAGGAGCTAACTTTTCCTTCCTTGCATTTTATGACAGCATTAATTCTTTGAGAATCTCTTTCCCTTTCTTACTGGCGAATGAGGACAATCTGAGTGAAGGGAAGAAAGTTATCAGGAGTGTGAACAGGCAGAAGGAGCCAAAAGAGGGGAAAGGAAGAGTCATGGATGGATGCATTTCATTCAGAGGTAAGTATCTAAAATAGCACAGATGAACTGTGCTCCAAAAGTGCTTGTTCTTGTCTTTCGACTATAAATAGGAACTCGGTGACTAATTCAAGTGGCTACTGAAGATGTCCTAAATCAGGCGCTATGAATCTCATTCATGCTGACTGAAGCAAAGCAAGAGAAAGTAAAACTAGGAAAGGCAGGAAAAGAGGAAAAGGAGGGGGGGAAAAAAGGCAGGAAAGAAAGCAAGAGAAAGGGTAAGTGGATAGCAAATAGGAAAAAGATATCAGAGCTGTAATGAGGATACGATATAGATGTGAGAAAGCACTGGACAATGTAAGACAGGGAAAAGGACAGGGGACTGGAAGAAGAGGAAAAACACAGCAAAGTGTATTATTTCTTGTAATCAAATATAGCAAGATCTTATTCTCTCCCATGCTCAGTCTTTGTAATCCCAAAGGTGTGAGCTCAGCTTGTGTCCTGGGGAGAAGGACCGGTTGCATATTGCCACTTTGCAGCAGACAGGTGCTTTATCCTTGGCTTCAATTTCAGTGCTACATTAAGACTCAGTGTGAACACTGGTATCTGACAGCACAGGTCTGACCTGTCTTTTCATGTTTGTCCCCCAAACACGGAGCAAAACTAAGAAGATGAGAGATTTCCTATGAGCTATGCATACAAATACGTAATAGTATTAAATTGGTAAAATGCCACGGTGTTCATACCTCTTCTATCTCATGGGACTGAAATCTGATTTTCTAACACGTGTTGGAAGTGAATTATAAAGAAAGAAAAGATCTTCACTTTGGGACCAAATTACTAAATACTGCCTGGAAGACTCCTTCATTACATGAATCCCTAAGAAGAGGTAGCACAAAGATCCATGAACCTGATCCTACTCATTAATGTGTTTTTTTTGACACCTCCTGGCATCAGAGCAATTTCTTGCTGGAGATGGAGGAGGCTACTGGAGAAATACATGTGTGAATAACCCTTCCAGGATTTTATCATTTAAGGAGAAGAAAAGGTAAAAACAATAATCAGACTTCAAGAAATAAGCATTTTGAAAGGGGACTATTATAACATTCCTAGTTTTAGAGCAGGCAGCTCCCGTTTCCTTTCAGAAAGAAGACTGGTAAAAATCGTAACTAAAGGAAAATTCAGAGCTTGATGTTCATTATGCATTAAAGTCTAACAGGTCCAGATAACCAAGACACCTTCTTGTCGCTTGGCCCCCAGCCCAGCAACTGCAGCTTGGCTTAGGAAATGAACGTGAGATGCAGGGCACTCTGTTTAATATAAAGGGCTTGTGATATAGTCCTCACGCATACAGACCTAGAATATCTGCATTGGGTACAGTCACTGAAAAGCAGAATCTTTCTTCTTCTCCCCATCTACCAGGGAACGATGACAAAGCTAAAGGAAGTCTCAGCTCATTCCTTTTTTGTGGTCATTTTGCAGCATTTGACCCAGACTCCTTGGCTCTTGCTACAGTCTCTGGGACTTCCAGATGCTGTCCTGTCCAAGCCTGTGGCTGTTTAGCATCCAAAACCTAATAAAATCAGGCACTCTTTGCCCAGTAAGGCTATAGGCAAAAGCCATTTCTATCAAACCAGACAGCAAAAAGATCATTCTTCTGCAAACCAAATACCTATAAAAAGAGTCCATGCTGACTCAAAGGGAAGACCTTTCTAATTCCCACAGCTCTTCAGAGTGCGTGCACAGCATGGAGCACATGTCTTACCTGTGCTGCAGTTCTTGTACTTCTTGCTCTGGCCATGCAGGACCAATGCAAAGACCACCAGGAGGATGAGGATCAGACTCGAGAGAGCCATCACCAGCAGAAACCACCACTCCTCATAGAAAGGGGCTTCCGTTTGCGCTGAAAGAGAAAAAAAATATAAACCAAAAAACCACCGCAATTCCTTTTTTTTTTTTCTTCCTTCAACATTTTCTCTTCTTCCCCACAGTGAACGATGCATCTATGATAGTGTTCAGGATGGAGGGGTGTTCAAAGTCTACTCCGCAGTCAGACTTTCAAGGGGCTTGCTGATGCTTCTAGGATGGCAAAGAGAACAGTAGCACATCACGGCTCCAGCATCTCCACAAGCAGCTTTCACACACCCAGACCAGCACTCCAGAATCTCTTAGCTAAGAAGAAATTATCACCGAGTAAAGAGAGGGAGGTTTCTTTCCACAGCTCTGCACACCTACATTTCTTAACTATTGCGGTATGCTTAGTACTCCCTGCATCAAAGGAACCACTAATACATCTGTCATGACCCACAGTTATTCCACTTTTTAAGAGGCTTGCCTCTCCAAAATGCCACTCAGTGGCTCTTTGAAAAATACAGCTAGTGCCAGGGAACAAAGTACTCTTGGTTCAGCGTCTTTCAGTGCCTCCATTAACTCCAACTTCCAACATTCACTGCTACTCCCTATCATTTCCCCATCAGTTTAGCCAAGCCTGATGTGCAGCCCGTGGACCAATTCAGTTGCCTGAATTTCGTGCAGTCCTAAGTCATTTCACCTCATTTGACCTCAACTGGAGACGCAAAATGATACTAACTTCCCCCTTCTAGAGTTATCTTGCCAGTCTTGCTTTAAAGGAATAACTATTGTTATTTTCTCACGGTGATAGTCTCTTTGTCAGCATCCCTCAGCTTTGTGAAACAAATGCTGCTGCTGGAGCACAAGCCAGCAGCTGTGTGTAATTTCCCTGTAGTCCATAAGGTAGAAGATCACCTGATGGGAACAGGTAATGCCAGGAGACCAACCCCTCGCTATCACTGAAGCTAGGCACTCTCTTTCCCCAACTGTCCTGAGCCCTGGATCTAACCACAAGCCTGTTGTAAGCCTGATGATACGAGCTGAAATTTGTTCCAGATCACCGGGTATCCCACAGCAGTGAAAAGCAGCCGTGATCTTTCTTTGCTAGGCGGCCAGGCCAGGCCAATAAAGTCCTAAGGCAAACTGCACGAGCCATGCTGGGCTGAGCAGATTCAGTGCAATTTATACCTCCCTCTGCTAGCTGAAGTGGCCAGCCTAAAATGCTTTATACTTTTATGACTGTGAATCTCAACGGAAACCTCTTACTTTCATGCAGCAATTTGAGATGAACACTGAAACATCAAAAGGAGGTGAATTAAATAGTTCTGTTCCAGCGGAGAACTTACAAACAAGCAGTTTATTTATAAAAAGCATCACAAGGAGATGCATGCCCGGCTTCAGAGGAATAATGTCTTCCAGGAAAGGAGAGGCTGACATGATTACTGACCCTTTACGTTGTGTTATAGCCTCTGTGAAACCACAGATAGGAAAAACACTGACTCTTGATGTTTGAAATGGGTTGTCTATGCCCTTGTCCTGAAGGAGAAAAGCAAGGGTAGTAGCACTCACACTGAAATCCACAGACAGCTCTTGCAGGCTAAGTGGTTAATTGTGTAAGGACAAATGCCGCCGTGATGGCGATAGCAGCGTTTACTGCTCTTGCCTGCTGGGTAACTGTTGAACGGCGTTGGTGCTTTTCACTGGAGGAGCAAAGAGATAAAAGCCACTCCAGATACTGGAGCATTGCCAGTTTCTCATGACTCTCCAGAATTTTGAATCACAAAGCTGCTTTATCGGGTTCTTTTATTCTTCTTGTCTCTCTTTGCTAACACAGCAAGGATGAAACCTATTGCTCAAAGGCAACCTGGAGTACAGCTGTCCCTGTGGAGTGAGAGGGGACCTGAAGCAAAGCTTCCCCCAAGGGCAAGCTCCCTCACTTCACAATGGGCCACTGAACTCCAGCCACCCAGACGTGGCCACCTGAGTGGTTTGCTTTTTGTGGTACTGAATTTCCTTCAGACACCCAGAGTGCCAGGCTGCTCAAAGAGATTCTTGGAAGCACGTTTGGGCCATAACCCTGTTTCCTGGGAATAAGCACAAGAGAGAAGGGAGGGTGGGAAGAGCCCGAGAACATCACCAAGGAGGTGATGCTCTGATGAAGGGGAACTGGAGGCATCACATCGTACTGGAACTGCTAGCTCAGAGGATCTCAGGAATAATTTTGTGAAACTATTTTTGAGAGCTAAATACAAAATAACAGAGAAAATGTTTGTCAGAGAACCCTGGGAAAAAAACAGAAGGAAGCAGAACAAACAAACCAACAGACTATGAAAGGAGAAAAAGCAAATAAATTGTAGACTGTGTAAATTAGTCTTAGGGCAAGAGATCTTACATATAAACACTTGTGAAATTCCTGAGAAGGTTCTTTGTCAAACTGAAAAATGGCCCATATGGATTTTTCCTTTTGAGAGTAAAGCATACTGTAATAACCAGCCTTGATTCACCACTATATCACTCTGGTTTTACCCTAAAACAAGCAAAGCCAAGCTGTCCTTGGTTATTTGTTGCAGCTAGAGAATCTGGGTTGGTTTTTTTTTCCTCTCCCCCCGCCCCAGCCCAAGAAATTCAATTGGAAAAGGTATTAAAAAAACCCCAACAACATGTGATTACCTGATACTGCCACAGAGGGAAGACTTGGTTCTCCATAGCCAAATTCATTGACAGCCACCACTCGAAATTCATAGGTCACCCCCTGTTTGAGTTTGTCCAGGCCGACTGTGTAGGAGGTAGCACTGCGGGGGATGTCCTTCACAAACATATCCCACAGCCCTTCATCTAGGAAAGCAACCAGGAGAGAAATGACATGAACCGTGCCACTTGGCGCTTCCTTCTGCTTGTTGAAAAAAAATCGTCATTAGCTGTGTTTCACCCACAGGCAGCGGGGGTGGTCACCTGAAGGCTGCTCGGTGATACACGGAACGCCCTGCCAGACCCCAGCTGTAACGGCATTTATTCGGGATGGGGTCTTGTAACAGCCCAGATGGAAGAAATCTCCTCTAAAATCGGCAGCAGCACCCACAGAGACCTGAGCTGGCTCGAGCAGCTGCCAGCCATCTGGGTCCCTCCTGATCAGGTGAGGTCACCCCATCAGCACGCTTGTTATTGACGGAGCAAGTAAACCCAAAGCAACCCGTTACATTAATGAGCCCTAATCACACAGGTTTTTCCTGCTTTTTACATTGCACGGCTGGCTTGCCTATCGAACCGTGTAGGCTAGGCTTTGCAAATGAATGCCAGATATGGGTCTTAGTGGGAAGTACCACGGCCTTGCATGAACTGGTGCCTGGTGGACTGGTGTCACTGGAGCGCTGCTTGCTCCACAGCATCACAAATGAAATGTCCTTTGAGTGCGGTGGCCCGCAGCACGGCACAGCCCGCAGGGTGAGGCAGCCAACACTGCACTTCAGTGCCATTTCAAACAGGAATGAGTTATTGTTTGTGTTAGAAACCTCTCAAAGCCGTTAGAAACACAATGCCATTCTGATGAGAGTGTTTCAGCAGGGTAACCTCAGTTCTCCACAGCCTTACTGACATCGATCCAGATGCACATCCTGACCAGGCACCATTCTGGTTCCTGATCCGTACCCATAATCTTATATTCACTTGACTACAATGGAAAGAACTTCCAACAAGAGAGATGCTGTTAGCAATAAGAACAAAACCAACTATAATTAAAACTGTCAGTCAATAATTCTGAGTGCAGGAATCAAACATTAATCTAAACAGACTGCTTCTCAGTAACAATTGGTGCCCAGCACTTTCGCTGACAAAATGGAGTTACTGTCTACGCATGGGGCCAAGTCTCAGCTAGCCTAAGCCAGCGCAGCTCTTAGAGCTCTGACCTTGCAAGTACCCCACTGGGCTTTTACTTTTAGTCATCAAAGCTGTTTGAGCGATGTCTGTTTTTCTCTGCATGTCCCACAGCCATGGGAATAGGATGATAACCTCTGCATAGATATGTCTCCAGCACAGGAGCTGCCTGCTTTGAAAGAAAGTCCTCTGTGCTGCGAGATTTGAGCATCAGCATGACTTCTGGAGCTTGAGGTGTTATCAAGGTAACAATAAAGCCGGAGCCAGCAAGCCTCAGTGATTTGTTCCGCAGCTGCAATGTAAGGCAGGAATCTGTTCTCATTTGCTTTGCATTTACCTGGGTGTAAACTAATTGGAGTCACCACAGCGATGCCGAAATTGTGCTGGTGTAATAAGAGCAAAATTTGGCCCTTTGCCTACTTCTGTGCAACAGGGAATAGCAACAAAGATTAATTGATTAACACTGCAGGTGCATTTCCATGTGAACATTTTAACTTTGGCATCAGTAAATATCAGCTCGGTAATTTGTACTGTGCTACACGTCTAGCAACACACGCAACACCTAACAGCCCCCCGACTACATCTTTTCTGATCAGGAGGATTGGCAGGCTCAGTGGATGCAAAAAGCAGGCTGAAATGTTATTGCGCCAGGTACATTTGAGAAATACCAAAGAACAATAAAAATCGGTAATTTTTCCGTCATGCTTAAAATTCAGACCAATACATTATTCACCAGCATGATCAGAGTATAATGAAGTTATCATAATGTACCATTGTTATGTATTAGTTGGATATTACAATGGCTATAAAACAAGAGATAAAATATTGACTTCCCTTTTACAGGGCAATAGAAGGCTAGATTATTTCTACCACGTAAACTTACAACGTAATAAAAAAGGAGCTTGGGATTTAGTTTCTCCGAAGAGGGTGGAGTGAGGGATACATTTTCAAAGTCAGATTGTTGCAACCACCAGTACTAGGAAGATGCATCTCAGACTATAAAATATTGCCATAATTGCTAGAATTGCCTGAGCTTTCATAAACACATTTGTAAACAGCAATAAGAGAATTTGAGCCCATTGTGAATTGTCTGAAAAGCAATTTGTTTGCATTGAAAGCCACTTAAACGGGGGAAGAAAAGGCAACAATAAAAATGAATGTTCCGTACTCATTGCAACAAACACAACTGCTCACACAGACACTTTCTCACTCATTTTCTCAAACCTATCAGGGTGCACAGTGCAGAATATCCAGCAGACCAAGAAGTGTAAATTTAACCACTCTGTAAAGCTTGTAGTAAGTCGGGAAAACTACCCTTGAGAAGTCAACATCGCATTGCCACCTCTCTGTCCCCTTGGCTACGGTGGCGGTGGTGTGGGGCAGCAAAGGCTGCTGGCAGATGTTCCTTCAGCAGGATTCCTGTCTCACAGGGGCTCAGAGATGCTCCAGCTGGTGGCCTTAACTTCTCCGGCCCACCACGCTCTCAGTCATTGAAAGAATCTTTGCCCAAACTGTTTTTCTGGGGTAGGAATCAGGGCTTGGCCAAGATAGGACCCAGGGCGTGATCCTTGGGATCCCAGAGAGGTGCTGGTGCAGTTACAGCCATCAGAAGTCTACAGGGTGGCGACCTGAAACAGGGGACATCCTTATGTCTTCCCCCCTGCTGACTCCAACCCAGTGCTACGCATGGTGTAGTCTGTGGCTTCCCAAGACCTGGCCAAGAAGATTTTTAATTCCAGAGCCTCAATTAATTTATCTCATCTCCATCCGGAACATTCAGTCCTCACTTTGTAGAGAGAGATCGCGATCAGGTATCTCCAAACTAAAAAAAGTGTTTTATTTCAGTGGTGAACTTTGATATTAAATATTGAACACACGCTTGTGAATTCATACACTCCATCTCTTCCCCATCCCTCAAAACTAGGTTTGCTCTAAATGTTAGAAGTTCAGCTGAAAGAGAATTCATTAGAAGGTCACTTGTGATATCCAAGATTGGCCTTTAAGTTCAGTAGAAAATCGTTAGCACACTGTACACAGTATTTTCCACTTAGTTTAAGGAGGAAAGAGCATGGTTGGGCTATCAGGTGGGTATTAACTCATAGAAACCGCCAAGGAAAGCAAAGTTTGCATCGCCGGGCTCCCGCCATGAGGCGCGAGGCGCAGCCTGCCCTGGCCACTGTCTGAGGGAGGCAGCACAGCTGCACGGGGATGCGCCCGCACTGCTCGCAGATGCTCTTCCTGCAGTAATATCTGTCCTTCTCCTCATTTCACATCGCCTTTCACTGGGCACTCAGCCTCTTAAAACAGGCCTAAATATGTCACGGAAAGGGGAGGGCTCCTCCAAAAACCCCGTTTTACTTTGTTTCTTGTTTCTAGCAACGCTTCAGCAGACCCTGCCCCAGCCTTATTTCCCGCTGACATGAGAGCTGAGCTTTATCTCCCCGCCTTGACTCCTCCGCCCCGTTTGGGAGTGAGGCACATGCCTGGGGAGAGGAGCTGACTGATGGGGAAGGTGCACCCACCTCCAGCCCCCTGCCCCAGCCCACCCGTGGTGGTGAGGAGCTGCGCCGTGGGCTGCAGCTGTGCGAGCACCCAGGGGCCGGCCAGGCTTCACAGGCAGTTAATCGGGGTCTCCATGCTGAATCAACCTGTCAGTCAGTAATGAAGGCTCCTGGCTCTGCTAACTCAGGCCACTAACAAACAACCACCATGCTGCGGCTGGGGAGATGGAAAGCTGTCAAGTTATTTGGGTCTCAAACACCAGCCTTCCCCTCCTGGAGCGAGAGGAGACCCGTGCCGTAAAACTTCATCCTAATTACACATTAGGAGGTTTACGAGGGGAGAAGCTGTTGAGAGTTAAGGGCTGGCTGAACGCAAGTAGCGTTCCTCCTACAGAGGACAAAATTAAAACGTGGATGTGTTAGTCAGAGGCAAAGGGCTGGATGGCCGTGCAGACCAGCGAAAGGACAAGAATGGGAAGTGAAGGCTGACAAACTGTCAGCCTCGGCACGTCGTCTGCGAGCAGGAGCGGACCAAAGCCCCCCGGCAGCTGCCGGCAATGCAGCTGCACCCTTCACTTTGAATTTACTGACTTGGGCTGGTCGGTGTCCATGTTTGACACTGCGCTCCCACATTTGTTTAAAAATAAATAGAAAAGGAAGAAAACAGAAAAACATGACTCAAGACACCAGAAAGGAAACTAAAGTGAGATCTGCCCTCACGGTGTGGGAAGCGAAAACCAGCATTTGCGGGAAGGACGATTCCCACTCCAAGTAAATGGGTTCTCCCCAAAATGCCTGCCGCCTTTATAGAACTCATCACCTGGGGGAGCAAAAGAAAACACTTCCCCGACTAGTCTGTGTCCTAAGCTCATGATTTGTGGCTAACCTGAGGTTTACTGGCCTGTTCATGCCAGCCATGGTGCTAGAAATATTAGGAACATGTTAAGATGCCACTCCCCCCCACCAGGCTTAAGTCACCCCCTGCTTGGGAAAAACAAACGCAGTCCAAAACGTCTGATGGGGAGAGGAGGCAGAAGAGGAAATCTGTATCGGCTTGTCCTGGTTTGGAGGCTTTTCCTGAAGTGACACAACCCAAAGGGCTGTCAAGCACTGGAACAGGCTGCCCAGGGCAGTGGTGGAGTCACCATCCCTGGAGGGATTTAAAAGATACGTAGATGTGGTGCTTGCTTAGGGGCATGGTTTAGTGGTGGATTTGCCAGTGCTGGGCTAATGGTTGGACTCGATGATCTTAAAGGTCTCTTCCAACCTAAACGATTCGATGGCTGGATGAGGCAGATTTCCAGAATGCCAACACGGCCGTGCTGCAGCAAGGCAACACCGCAGCGAGCCAATACACACACGAAGGTCTCTGCTGGCAGTTATAGATCCCTGTGCTCCTGGCAGTGACCCCAGGGCATTCTGCAGAAGCACCTCCTTTAGAGACAGGGGATAACTGGGAAGGCAAGTCTGTGTGAGGATGCTCGGTACTTTACCGGCTGCATGCCCCCCATTAAAGCATGGTACAGAGAGAGGAGCCTTGGCTGTGGCGTGGGGTTGGGAAAAGAGGGGTGAAACCAGTTTCTCCACTCCTTTGAGCCCACTAGGAATCTTAACAGCATCGTGCCATATCTGTCTTTTCCGCTGTACGTAAAAACTGAGGCCATGATCTAATACCTGTTCCTTAGCCAGCCTAGCTGATGTCTCGGGAGTGCTTACGATGGCGGTGACAGAGGCTGCTTAATTGCATTTCTTGTAATGCACAAGGAGCTAAACTGGAATCTATTTCTCCAGGGACAGAGAAGGTGAAGGAAAAGAAAAAATTCTTCTGTTTTTGTAATGTCTTCCTCTAGCACAGATCACCCTGGAAAAAATATTGGTTCGCCTGTGCCATCCCGGTGTCTGGGTATATTCAAAATGCAGAGGAGGTAGTCAGCCTGGTCACCTTCCATAAATCTGGGAGAGAAACGGGGAGATCAAATGAACAATCTCAGCTGCCTGCTGCCACCATCGCTGAACCCAGCGGGGCAGCCGGAGCCCTGGGAGACACAGCAGGACACTGAAAAATTCAAAGGGAAGCGACAAAAGGGGGTAGGGTTTGCCATCTCTGACAGAAAGCCACCCTCCTGCTCTGATGGAAGAGTCTTGGCAGGGAGCTACAGCAGGGAAAACGAGATGATACAGCATTTAATGTTTGGGGTAATGAGGCCTATAATAGATGACACTTGAGATGTGAAACACTAAGGTAGTGGTATTGCATTTAAATATTGGCAACAAGCTAATGCTTTTCATCTGTCTGTTCCGTGCCCCTTTTTGATCTCAGAAGGATGAATATCTTTCCCTTCCTTGACTTTATGTGAAGGGCACAAGTCAACTGCTCTTCTCTTGGACAACAACTCCTTAAAAACAAAGGTTGCTCCAATCCATGCTCTACTACCCTTATAAATCAACGTGCAGAAGCAAATTTTTAGAACGATATTAAAACAGAAGCTGCTCTGAATGACCAGCCCTGACAGAAGGAATTAGTTCCCTGCTTTTGTTAAGCTTGTAATTCAGATTTCAAACTCCTCCATGCAGAGATGAGGAAAAAAAGCGGCACAAAAAGGAAGCCGCCGGTTGGGTGAAATAAGCAAATGTTCCAATTAGTCTGTCTTCTCTCCTGGATCACATTTCACGCTTCCTACAGCTGCAACCAGAACGAAGGATGAGAATCCAGCATACAAATGCCTAGTTCATTTGCTATAGCAGCATGAATAGGATTAAAATAATCTGAAGAGGAATTAAATGCCTCAACAGTCAGGTTGCAAGAGCAGGAGAATAAGACTTCTGTGTGTTTCCAGGATCAGTGGAGTGGGGCCAGCAGAAGTGACCCTGGGTTAATGCAGCTCAGACCTGCCTTGGAGGGACTATTTTCTTCCTACTCAAAAAGAGTGGATCACAAATCCTACACCCTTAGCCATGAACTGTAAAATGTTTGTTCACATCCAACGGTGAGACAAGCCCAGGAAAAGCAGAGGAGCCTGCAATGTCACCACTCACACGAGTTGCATTTCCAGCTTGCAGATAATCCGTGCATGGGCTGCAGGCTTCCCTGTAAAATACCCTGAGTCCAAAAAACCTGTTCAGGGGAAATGTAAGCTGATAAGTGAACTTCAATGAACCGCTTTGGTTTAACTTGCTATCTAAACAATGCTGTTCAAATAAGACAGTATTTTCTACCTATGAAGAAATAAGGGCAGAAATCGATACGCTGATGTAAGTGAAACAGAAGCACGGTGCTGTCATGCCTCTAATTAAAAAAAAATCTTGCTCTCTTTGGGAAACTCCGGTGCTATGAGAAGGTACACATTTTCCTTGCCTTTGGTTTTGAGAACAACTGTCAGGTTAAATGACAGAAATAAGGAAGAAATTTTAAGGTCACAGCAGAGCCTCACTACGGAGCAAATTCTATCAGATGCAGGTATGGAAAATGCCTCATGGCATCATCTTCAGAGATGACCACAGAAACACAGGCAATAATTTTGTTACAGGTATGGTTACACATAATTAATCTGTTTTAAATGCAACCTTACATTCAAGACACATACAAGAAACAGGATCCTTTATATATCAAACAGATAAACGTTCATTTAATCAATATATAATCAAGCAATGTGCAAGCATCTAGAAGTAAAAAAGGGAAGAACAAGCAGCCAACATGGATATATCAAGTATAAATCATGTCTAATTTCCTTCCGTGACAGGGCAGCAGACCTTGTCAATAGAGGAGAAAGAGCAGACATCATCTATCCTGACTTCAGCAAAGCTTTTGACATCGTGACATTCAAACACGGCCCACGCGAAACAAGTATCTGGTAGATGCATCACTGGCTGGAAAACTGCACTTGGCAAACAGTTAGCAAGGTTCTCTGTCAGAGGGGAGGGAAATGACCACGTCAGGTTATGCAGGGGTCTGGCAGCGCTCACTGGTTTTTCTTAATGACTTGGCTACCAGAAAGCATGCGCTTATGGAATTTGCAAGGGGTACCGACGGGGAGAGGCTGCGGACAGGCTGGAGCGTATGCCTTCTTTTAAAATGACCTTGTCCAAGTGGGAAAATATTCTGGAAAAAGCAGAGAGCAGCTTCAGTATGATGCAAATCCCAGAAGGAAAGGAGCTCTGGGAAAGTGCTGGGAAAAACTGTAGTGATGAGGGGATTCCTGTCCTCCCATTGCAAGCATCCTGCCTGCAGAACAAATGGGGAAAGTGATGTGTATGTGGTGCCAAGGTGCTGGCCCTATTATCAACTGAGAAACAGTAATTAGCTGTGGTGTTCTGCTCCAGAAGAGGTCAGACTTCTATCCGTGATCCTCAAAATACAGCTTGCAAGTACTGGTTAGTCCTTGGGCATGAAAGATGCTGTAAGCATTTAAGTGAGTTTTAATTATTAACTATATTAGCTCATCAGTAGGATGATTTACCAGTGATGTAGCACAGCGAAAGCTAGAGCACTCAGGGTAATTTTCTGTGACTACTCCTAAACAGGAGAAAGTCTGTTAAACCACGTAATAAACCAGCAACCATTTAATACTGGCTGGCAACAGTGTTCTCTCACAAAATCCCATTGTCTTACTGGGACAACCACCAGCCTCTCAGCTGCAGGATGGCTTTTGGCGTGGGCTGAAGGAAGGGAAACTCGTGGCATCAAGCTCGCAGTGTTTCCCATGCCTTACCTGAGGGTCGTGCCTCTATAATGTAGCCAGTTGTGGGTTTTTCTCCTGAATCTCCCTCAGTCCATTGCAACGTCAGCCCAGAAGCAGATTTTGTCACCAGAATTTCCTGAGGGGAGCCGGGAGACCCTGAAGGATGAAAAGAGAATAGGAAGCGGTGCTATCGGAGATGGACGGCAGTATTATATTCTTATACTGATATAGGTAAAAAATAAACACCTAGCAGTACTGGTCAACATACACGTGACATAAACCAGCTCAATGGGCTATTGACCTAATCTTTTAGGTACCAGCACCAGCAGTTACCTGAGTTTTACAGGTGCTTGTGTTAAGAAGGGAAAAGAAACCCCACTCTCATGTCAACCTTTAGCATCTCTGCAGTGTTTGCACGTTGCCACTGCTGTTTCGGACTTCAGAGGTAAGACCAGCCTCTGAGTTTCAGGGAGAGGTTCCTGGGGACAGCTGCCTGCCCATCCCCTTGGGAAGAAGCCACAGCCACGTTAGAGAGAACTCCTCCTTTATCCTGCCGGTGGTGAGGCAGGAGAGTCAGACTGTGGATCCACGGTGCTGCTGTCCCGGACAATGGTGATGGAGAGCTCTGTGATAAAATGAAAGCTCGTTGGCACCTAGAAGGGTGGAACTGCCACACCTGGCCCTGACGGAGGGAGCAAGTATTTCCCTGAGCTGGAAAAGAAGCAAAAACCAGAACCATTGCAGTGATGCTCTGTGATTTACTGGACAGGCTGGTATCGTAGCAGAACATTTACTTTGTTATGATTATCTGGTTTTCAAAAAACACTGATCAAATAAGAAACCCAACTCTTTTGGTACAGACACTGAACTAGGCAGGGAATGCTGCCATCCAGTCTGTAGCTTCTCTTGACATACCAGCAAATTCACAGACCTCTCCCTCTGCAGAAGCCAAAGTGTCAGGAGAGAATAATTGTAAATTCCTCCAGGTTTTACATCCAGGAACTTCTGCTGGTTTCGGCAGAGCTATTCCAGTTCTGACTCCACTGCAGAGCAGTACAGTCAGAATTACTCACCGTGCTGTCAGGCTGCAGCTTTGAAATCCCTGGCTAGCCTGTTTGCGTTATGATTTATTCACGCTGTTTTGTTTATTCACATCAGGCTTCCAGATTTCAGGAAAAAAGGAAACACGTTTTTCATGGGCACTTGTGAAACCCACTGAATCATGTCCTGAGCTCCTGTGACCCAACTTCTCCTTGGCTTGGAAATTCATGTGAAGCCCTGAGTGCACTATTCGCCGCTGTTGGTCCACGTTTGTGTAACTGCTCTGGCTCGCGACATGCGTTTATGGTTCCACTTACCTTCTGCTGGCCCAGCTGTGATGTTGGCTTGCAGTTCAGGTCCATAGGCAATGGTTCGGGCTTGCACTCTGAACAAATAGGTTATGCCCTTGGTGAGATCTCGGACCTTCAACCAGCGTTGCCAGTTCCCTTTAATGTCCACGGTCACCACCTTGCTTACTCCTGGAACAGCCACGCAGATAGGCAAATAAGAGAAGGTTGCGATGCAAAAAAAATAAAATAAAAAAAAGAGATCAAGTGAAGCTTATTACATCTAGATGGTAAGTAAAATTATCTAACAGTTTGCTAAGAAAGTATTTCTTACAATTAGCAGGAGTTTAAGTAGTGATAATAGCCAATTTTCAGCACTGATAAGTATAATTAGAGTTTAAGCTTGATAAGTGGGTACTGACAAGAAAAAAACCTTACAACACAACTGGGAAATTGCCAAGAGACTACACGCAACTTCACTAATTACTCTGGAAAGAAAGGAGGAGGTAAACGAAGAGGACTGCATGTTGCAGATTGCTCCTAAGTGAGCATTTCTCCGCTGCTTTTTTGCCAAGTAACCCGCACCATTGCTTGGAGGATGAAACAAGGGCCAGCCTTTTCCCCTTCATCTCGTCCTGTCCTTTCCACCACTGCCAGGTGCATACAGAACGCAGGACGTGTGCCTCACAGGGCGCTTGTGGGTATAAATGCCACCGCAACAGGGGATGCCATCAAAGCACTATTAGCTTGCACGAGCTGAAGTCATGACTTGAGTTTCACCCTTCTCACCCTAGGAGTTTTTCTTACAGGGGTGAATTAAAAACAGTGCTGCATCCTTCAAGGTTCATAGCTAGCATCATGTTTACATTCTCATTGCTGAGGAAAGGGCAGAGCAGCAGTAAGTGCTTCGGAACCAAAAAAATCTAGTTTTCACTGACATTTTCTAAAAGTAAGTCAATGGAAAGGATTTGATGTATAAAATATTTTACAGAACAGAAAGTTTGAATTTACAGAGTCCTTTTGGCATTCTTCTGGTGCTGTAGATGCACATAACCCATTTCAAACCAAGAAGCTAGGAAGTGGGAGAACCTTTTTCCCACGAGAGAAGGCTGCTTGCTAGTTTATTCTTCCAGAAAAATGCAGAAGGAAGATGTTTTTCAATCCAGATGCTTATTTTATGCAAATCAAGATGATGCTTTCAGGTTTTATCAGTTAAATAAAGAATAATGTCCAAGCAATTTGTGTTCAAAGTTTTCTCCCAGATACAATTTACAACTCAGAGAATCTTTCCTTGGTTAACGAGGAGGCAGTAAAAATGCTCTCTCCTTCCCTAGGTGTACTATTTCATTTCTCTGAGACAAATCAGGAAGCATTTGTCATTTTGAAGTTATGTTCAAAAAAAAAAAAAAAAAAAAGGAACTGTTAAAAAAGGCTCCAGGGCAATTTTGTTGTCTATTATTGTGTAAAACATAACACTGTAAAGCTTAAACAATAAAAAGGTCAAACCAGGAGAAAACTGTGCTAAAGAACAGACTGCTGTTAGAAAGTTTTGCAAAACGTGCAGGTTTTAAGCGGTGGCTTGCAAGGGGGAAGGCAGGAGGTGTCAAAAAGGTAAGGATGCTTAGCTGAAACCCACAAATGGGTGCAAAATCAAAAGATGCAGGAGAAAAGCTCCAGTGGGTCTGGTCCATCCGTGTTGCTGCACTGCAGTGCTGGCATGGAGGAACATGAGACCCGGGGCTGGAGGGATCCTCTGGGATCGTGGGATCTGGCAGCTGCTGGCCCCGCAAGCCTTGCTGCCTGCGCTCAGCACCATTACGTGCTCCATCCTCAAATGAGTTTGGCTCTGCCTTGCTCTCTAAATAACGGAGCATGACTTTTCTATCATGGGAAAATGATGGCATCAAGGGAGGGATTGCTTACCACGGCAGGAGAATAAATATATTTACTGAAATGAAATGGTTGGCACAACAGCAAATGGATAGAAACTGGAAAACAAATATAGTAAAAAAATTTAGAATCTGAGGAAAAGCCCTCCATAACCTCCCTGCTCGCATCAGAAATCTTCTACAGGGGAAACAGAGACAAGCCAGAGCCACAGACAGCACAGGATGAGGTGGGGAAAAGAAGAAAACAAAACAAAGATTCTGAGGATGTTAAGTCAAATGCATGCAGAGAAAACATGATCTGACACTTCCATATTTTCAGGGGAAAACCTGTATTCTTAAACATTGTGTAGGAATGAAGAAAAGGCAGGAAATGCCCGAACAGCCTGAACCTCCTGCATACCCTGTGCACATTTCTTGGTCAGAATTAGAAATGCTTTCTGCATTAGCTCTTTGTGCTCAGACCTGCCAGCCGTAAAGGCTGAAAGTGCTTTTATTCTCGTGTTTTCATTCCTGAATATAACTTTCTCAGTGCATGAGACATGGATATTCAGACAATATAGATCTTTATTCCTTACTGAAGCAGCAAATACAAAAGATTGATACCCTTATTTCTTTGGAAAAGAGTTTAAAATGGATTGGCAATGGCTGAAATTACTCTCCCTGCTGTCACACTGCCAAAGTTGGACATCCTATTGAACTATTGGCGATCTACCAGGAATATAAAAATATTAATAAGACCATCCACAAACTTTGTAATTTTTTTCTAATTCACCTTTGGAATAAATTTAAATTTGTTTTCATTGAAATTGCCAAATCCTTCTCTGTTGCTGTTCTGGCAAATTAATGAAACATTTGTGGTCACCACGTTGTCGTGGTCTAGCTGAAATCTAGTGCTGGGTTAAAAATGCTGCTTGAAAACTCCGTGTAAACAGACACAACTAAATCTCTATCACAGTTATTCTCCCCTGTCAAAAGTGGCAGCGGTACCAGTGATGACTAGCACATTTGATGCCCGGGCAATCTTTGCAATAACAGAAGTGACACATGATGTGATAAGCAACACAAATGTGTCTGATGACTTTTCTGGGATGGAGCCTACTCAGCAATTCCAAAGCGTAAAGCAGGGAAACAATCAGCACTCAGGCTGAGTTTCCTCTTTGCCCATACCAGGTAACAATGGCTGTAAAATGACTTTTCAAATCACACAGAATATAGTTTGTGCAAGAAAATGAGAGAGGACAGACGAAAAAGCTATATTCCACAATATTATAGTTTGCTGAACACTTCTGGCAAAAGTGGAATTGTTTTACTTACCCTCTGCCACCTGGCTTCTCTTGGAAAACAGCAGAGAACAAGTGGGAAATTGGGCAGAGATAAAAAATATTACAGTACTTTTCTGTCATTTCTCCATGAATATGTATGATCGGAGGTCTTTCTTACCCTGGACAGGAGCCAAAGGCTCATAGACTACTCGATAACCCTGTAGGACTCCATTTGCTGCTGTCGGCTCGCCCCAAGACACATTGAGTGTCGTGCAAGTGATTTCAGAGAACGCCAAGAAGCTGGGAGCACTGGGTGCTGGAAGGATTACAAAGAGATTGAATTGCAGGAGGAGTAGTCAATCTGATATACATATATATTATAAAACATCCGTTTATCTGCCCAGCCTAAATCTAAAGGAAATAAACTGAGAAGAGGATTTGTCAATTGTATCCAAACGTCCTGCAGAAACCCAGCCTGTCCTAAAAAAAAATCAGCCACCCAGCTGCAAAGCTGAGCCTCAAAAGGAAGCAAGGAGACAGGACACCAAAGGGAAAGACCCTCAGAAGGGTGCTACATGTGCGTACAGCCTGAGTGCACCCCCCCTCTCCATAGCCACCTCCAAGGGCATCGCCTTCCCCCTGTGCTGGAGCTCTCCCACTTCGGTCACGTCCAGCACAGAGACAGCTCAGTCTGACTGAGCAGCTGCTGATCCAGCTTTAAAAAAATCAAAATAAAAATAAAAAAAAAAAAAAAAAAAAAAAAAGAGGAACTATAAAAAGCACAGTGATTCTCTCACAGGACTGTTTGGGCAATTTCCAGGCGCTGGAGATGAGTTCCTACACATTTTCAGATATGACAGCAGAGGCCAGAAAGACCCACAGACCGTTTCCTTCTGGACCAGCTTGTGAAGGGACTGGCCCTTCTGCTAATCCATTCCCGTTTCCACTGCATCTCTCCCTTCCCACAGGGTCCACTTATTTGACCCCTTTTTTCCCCCCTCCAAGCCCATTACAACGTAAAGAGCCATCCAAAAGCTAACTCCAAACACCAGCGCCCTCCTGCATCCCTCCGTTTCCCTCAGCCTCAGTTCCGTGCCAGCCATCACCACGCCTGCGCTCTGAGACACGAGGACGGTCCCCTACCCGCCTGGTGCGTCCTGCCCTGCGAGGGGCTGCTCCTGGGGCCGTCCCCGGCCGCGTTGAACGCGGAGATGCAAACCATGTACTGCGTGTGGCTCGTCAGGTTCTTGAGCCGGACAGTTGTCTCTGGGAGGAAAAGGACCTTCACTTTCTCCGTGTCATTTTGGATGTCACTCTCCCAGTAATAAATCTGTTGGGACAGTGAGATGTTTTAGTATGGCATACACGTAGAAAATATCTGGGCACTGCAGCTCTAAAAGATCAGGAAGATGGTGAGGTCTTGCTCTGGATAAATGGGATACTAATGCTTTTCACCATGTGCCCAATCTTTTCCTTTGGGAAACTCCCCCGAGTCCAGTGACCATGTAGCTGAATACATCACTCAAAAATAGAGCAGAGGCTGAAGAATATGGCCTAATGACAGCAGGTACGTACTGCCAGAGTTCAGCGATGAGAGGCCAGTTTTTAAATTCTCCCTGAAATGCTAGCCTCTGTCAGCACTGGCATCGTGATACGATGCTCCATAATGCACCTCTGCGTGCACACAATGGGTTCCCCATTTGTGCTCACAGGACAGCCAGGCAAATGCCTTCCTGAAGAGGGTAATAAAGACTTCCCCTAAAGTTCCTTGAGGTACTTTTCCCTGCCCTTCCCTTACATAATTTTTATCCTGAAGCCATAAAATTAGGCTTCGGAGAAGTTGTTTCCAAGAGGACAAGTGATGCCAGCCCTACTTATTGGACAGGCCTGGCAGCGAGAGTGTTACAACAGGCCAAAGCAAGCCAGAAAGTTGAGAGAATGCGCCAAGGCAAGGCTCCACCTTGGCTCTACAAGCCAAGCTGTTAGAGCCATCTATATACGTACAAAAGGAAAAGAACATGAATTGATATATAAGGATGCTTGTTGCTGCCAGGAAGGGATGCCAGATTATTCGCATTGGCTTGGCTTTTCTTTGCTTATGGACCTAAATTCATGGAGAGAGGCAGAGCCAGACACTGAACCCCAGCCAAGCTCTAGTGTTTGTAGACTTGCCCATTTCCACTCTCTGAGGGTCCATTCTCATCCTGGAGAAGGTAAACAACATGCCTTTGCAACGTGCTCATCTCCTATGGACCAAATGCAATTAATACTATGATTTAATTTTGTTAAAGTTAAGCAAATGAAATAAGTCTTCCGAAATCTGACCTGGCTCAGGATCCTAGCTTGGAGAAAGTTCTGCTTTTCCTAATGGCTTTTAACATTTGGTAGAAAGCTCAGTTAATTTTCTTCAGTGCATTTCTTGCCCCTAGCTCTTGTGCGCCTGTTGCTTTTTGGAGCAGATATGTCGCCTGTGTAAGTGGAGCTGCCTAATTCTCTGCATACTCTTTCTCCACGCTCTCCTCCACAAATAGCAACACACTTTTCCTTTTCTCCCCCCACAATCTCATTTTCTTTCGTTTGGTTTTGGAATTTAGTGCCATTGCCGTACTGTGGTCTGAATGCTGTTTTGCCTTATGCAGCGAGGGCAACCGCAGTTTGTACTGCTATCTCACAAGTAACAGAAATGCCAAGTAAGATAAATGAAACTAGTAGAAACAGGAGGATTGCCTTGTAGCCTTGGATGTTCCCGTTTTGGCTGTCGGCAGGAGGGGGGTCCCAGGTGAGCTCCAGCTGGCTTGCAGAAAGGGAGTTCACTTGGATGTTCTGTGGGGCCAACGCTGGTGCTAGAGAGGAAGGAGAACAGCAGAATTAATAGTGACAAGCAGAACTATTCACATCCAGGTTGCAGTCTGCCATTTGCTGAAGGACCCAGGATAGACCCTGTTCACGCCACAAGCCAGCTAAAAGAGTCAGCCCTGGAGGCATCTGTATCGCAGGGATGTCCCAGCACACGTGGACCGAGGAGCCTCCGGAGGTGGTGACGTTCCATCCCACACGGATTGGGTAAGACATTGAATCAACTCAATTTAGCCAGCCACCTTGGAAAAGAATAGAGAACTTTGTCTTCACCCTACGGTATGGTTTGGGGCTGGCCCTCAGCAGGGACACGGTGCTTCTGGCAGTATCAGGGGGCGAGGCAGCCCCCAGCCCCGACTCTGCACCCAGCCTGGAAAGCAGCCCATTTGCCAGGCTCCAAGACCCACGGCTGAAACGGTGTCTAAAATTACATGCAAACCCCATCAGATGCTAATCAATTCAACTCATATTTTATGGATGACACAAAGACATTCAGCACATTCCTCGTTAGCTCTGCTTTCATTACACCCTGGTGCACACACGCTGGCCACCTTTGGCTCCTGCTGCCATCTCTTCTTCGCACTGCACTGTGCTCGAAAACTAATCTTGGAGTGCGCCTGGGTCAGGCCATCCTTCCCTTTGCCGGGATCCGGCTTGGTGCAGGTGGATTTTCCTCCTCAGCAGCTAGCAAGGACAGGCTCTTTTCCTGGCCTGCTGCCTCTGTCTCCGGCAGGTCTTCGTCGACCAGCAAATGTCTGTTTACAGAAAAGGTGCCAAAGTGTGCCCTGTTCAGACTCCAGAAGCAAGGAGAGAAAAGCAGGGCAAAGGGCACGCTTCCCCTTCCTCTGCGTTCACGATGCCACAGCCTTCACCCAAGCCACCTGAGAAAGCTGCCGCTTTCCTCTCTGTCCCCTTACGGGCCATAAATAGAAGTGATAAAACATTCACTACGCAAGTTAGATAGCCCCGGTTATCTGTTCCTCTGGAGACTTCTTTCTTTAGAGAGAATGACCTTCATAAGTCACACTTTTCTACCAATACTCCTTCCCCTCACAGTTATAAAATAAAATAGTAAGTAACACCCACTCAGCCTGACACCAACTATTTATTTTGTTCTAACTGTGTGGTTTCCATATTATCACTGCCCACCCTGCCGTTAATGGAAATGTTAATAACCAGCGCCAGGTTGTTGTGACAGATGCTTGGGCTCATTATCAGAAATTCTTATTTACCGCTCCATTAAACGACAGAATCGCACAAAAAAAACAATTCAATCAAAACTAACTGGAGGAATTTTAACAGCCACATTAATAATCCAAAACATAAATAAAGTTAATGTCTTTTGCCTGTTTGCCATCGGCAACTCTATTGCAAAATTATCGCTCTACAATTAAAATGTGGAAGGCAAAATTGAAAATAGCCTTTATCCCTGTGCTTAGTTAAAACTATTTGTTTATTATATTTTTTTCCGTTTCTTTTTCAGCTGGATGTAGTAAATACATGAGGTGACAGTGACAATCAGTAAAATACAGCTTGTTCGCAGGGGTGCAGAGCAGCAAAGGCAGCAGCTGGCTGGCTGCGTTCAATGCGACGTAGTGCTGCTCTGCTAAGGACCAAAAACCTCCAGATTTTGAGACTTTCACAGCTCACATCAGAGCACAGGGCCAACCTGACCACGCAGTCCAAACCTGAAAATACATCTCAGAGATTTGCAGATGATGACACGCTCAGGGAAACAAGGATATGTACCATCACAGAAGAAAATGGATCACTTTAGCAATGTATTTTCTTTCTAGGTAGCGACACCGCAGTCTGTCCTGAGCTGACAGCTTCCAAGTGCTCTCAATACCCAGGTCTGAAGCAGCATCTACAAGAGCATTTTGCTTTGGATCCTATGTGCCAGCCTGCAACAATTGTCGCTTCTGAGATGCAACCATTAGAGGAGCCAGCACGTGCAGCTGGCCGCTAGAAAAACACCACTTTTCCTCAACCCCTTTTTGAAGCACGTTTAAGAAACATAATGGCCAAAAAGGGCCAGCGATCATTCTCCACTGACACGCTCACTGCTGGAGCTGCACTTTTGCTGGCATGGCACTGGAAAATTTGATGGGAGGAAAAAAAATAATCCAGACAGTGTGGAAAAAGACATTTCTCTTTGCTACCCCAGAGCCTCCATGAGACGTAAATTGTTTGGGTTTGTGCCCTGTGAGTCTGTCCCTCTGTTCAACTTTCAAAGGCTGATGTGTCCCTCCTCTTCTAAGCATAGATTTCTTGTTGACAGCAAGGGACAGCAGAAAAGTGCTGCTGACGCTTGATGTGGCTCTGTGCAGACAGCACATTACATTAAGGGCGGAATGAAATACTTAGAAAGGAGGGAACATGTCCCTGAAGACTCTACCTGTTTGAAACCCCAAACCATTCACTGAATGCATGGGCAGCCTGTGCCAATAAAAGCAAGCACATTTTAAAGGTGAATGCAAAAGGCTTTTACCTTCTAGGAATGCAGTTCGAGATTACTGGAGCTCTGAATTTTTTCATGGCTGTTGAAATCCCGAATACATAAAAAGCAAGGTTAAAGCTGCATACCTCACACTGCTTTAGGTGTCAGTGACATTACCAACTATAGCAGGAGTGACACAGACCCCTGAGGGTCCAAACTCAGCTCTTGGCAGGTGGAAAGCATTTCACTTTCCCTGGGAAAAAAAAAAAAAAAAAAAAAAAGTGGTATGCATTCACGAAGTCTAATTCTATGCACATATTCTACCTTGGAATCTCACGCAGATATTTGTAAACATTTCTTATCTGATCAATTCACCTTTGAGATTGTCTCCTTGAAACTCTCCCTCAGCCAAAACAAGGAGAAAGGCTGAGCAGGTTGTATGGTAATTAGTAAAAAAATAACAACTGTGAAGTGGGATGATGTTGGCAGAATCGTATCAAGACAAGAAATCTATCTGGAAATGCAGTCTGAGTGTCAAAATGAGCCCATAAATAAAGTTATACATCTAAACCCACATTTAAACAAATCACTGCCCTCATTTTCCAGTCGTACTGAACAGCCTCTTCTCACACTGCAGGCAATTTGAGCTTGCAAACGCTTATAACCTTTAAAGAGAAGGTGCTTAAAATCCCCAGTGGCCTGCCCGCACCGGAGCTCCGTGAATTGCTGAAGGTTCTCCTTAGTTTTCCTCGCTGCTTCCCTGGGATATTTGCTCTCTGGGCTGTGCGGCACGGAGAGCTTTTCATCAATATGAAACCACTATTCCTTTTCTTAGTGACAGTTGCCACGACGCTCTGTAGCACAGGTAGGCTACAAATCCTAGTGATTCATTGGGTAAACTTAATAACCGTTTTTATGAAGCGCTCCTTGCTGCTCTTACATCTGCTCTGATTTCTGGGTAGCAAAGGATTTATCCTCTACTGATTTTCTAATTGTTTTTGTAATGCCAGTATTATGTCAGGAAATTCACAGACAAGTCTGGGACAAGATTCCCCCATACTTGTGCCATTTAAATAAACATGCAGGCAAAAAAATGAGGAGGAAAATGCAGTGAAAGAGACGGAAGATTTTCTGTGCATCAGCTTGATCCTACTGTTCCAAACAATCCCAAGCAAATTTCTGTTTTGTAAAGACCTCTGATCCATTCCTATCTAGCAAGCATTTCCCCCCCAGTTCATCAAAGCACGCCTTTGTGAACATGCCTGCTTTTATTAACCGGTAATCAATATATTTGCATTTTGGTGTTAGCACCTAGAGGCCAGAATCTCACTGCACAATGTGTTGCATAAACACAGAACAAAGAGACGGCTCCGGGCCGAAAAAGCCTCCAATCTGTATGTCTGCACATTATAATGGACGAGTGGCTGCAGCATGTTCTGATGTATGGGCTGTAACCTCATCTACCTAGTGAGTTACAGCAAGGGAGAAGGCACAACAGTATTCCGTGTAGCACATGCTGACGATTAAAGCTTGCACACGCTGCACCTCCCAAGTTTATACACCGATTTCTGGTGCATGCAGTCATGGAAAACAGAGCTGGAAAGGATTTGGAGAGGGCTCAGACATCCATCCTCCCGTGTCACACCAGGATCAGCTCAGCTGGTCAGATGTTTGCGTAATCTCAACCACTGACCTCTTTCCAGATTCCCCTGCCATCCCCACACAAACTCTGCTGCATATCCCTATTTTAATAACTCCTAAAAGAACTCTGTTTATTTTTTTTTTCTTTAGATATCTAGCCTAAACCATCCTCGCCTTATTGGAGTTATATCCCTGCAGTGGCACAGAGAACAGATTGTTTCTTCTCCCGTTGCAGCCGCTGCCCTCAAGTTATGGCGTAGATAAGCAACAGTTAAGTGGATTATAAAAGCCAAACACAACACAACAAACAGAAGGTCACAAGATAAAACAGCAAGACTGATCTGCAGCTCGGGCAAAGCAAAACGCAAGGGGTTTTCTTGCAGTACGGGCTTAGAGAAGGAATGCAAGGATGGTACCTCCCCAGAAAGAACAAAAAGGTCTGTCTGCAGATGTTCGCAGTCACTCCTTCCACCCAGCAAAAGCAGCGTGAGAGGAAAATATTCAGGGCTTATTGGCCATTTCCTTCCAGTGTCTGGGAATGAGAGGTGGGAGCGAGGAACAAGGAACGCTTCCCCTGTGCAGCAGCACCTCTGTGCCATCAGGAATGCTGCGTGAGTGATGCTGATTAGTTCAATAACAATTAGTTAATTGTGCTTCAAAAACAGCTACTGTGAAGCTGCTTTCCGCTGTGACAAAGCAGCCTAAGCTATATTTAGAATGTGAAAGATGTTTTCCACCAATTTCTGGCTGTTTTTAGCTAGGCTACATTTTGTGATGGAAGTACGTGCTCCTTGCCAGGCATGCACTTTCTGGGGTTGTTTGGGTGTATTCCAGACTCAGCAAGAGGCAGATCCACATGCAAAGGCTGGGGGTCTTAACCCCTCCGATGCTACTCCAATTGCTGACACCAGATCCGGGTGTCCCTGCCCATCTATTCAGGCCTGACAATGTGGCACCAAACCCAAATGGGCTGTCAGTTATTGACTTCGTCAGGCTTGTGTCACCCCGCGACTTGAAATGACTCTCAGGAAAGGAGCGATCTGGTCTCTCCCATCTTTAAGAAGCCCAACCTCCTACTGGGTGGAGGAGGAGGTTAAAGCAGCTGGAAGAGCCAAGGTTTTAGTAGGAAATAACCCGTTTTCATCAATGTTGATATATGCGATACGTGCGTTGATTTCAGTGGTTGCATAGATCGATGTAAAAGATACTGAAACATTTCCGAGTGTACAAAAGACCAATGGAAGTCAATACAGGAAGAACCTGAACAACATCCCTCTCACCCTCACGAACACTGATGAAGAGAGAGCACAACCTAATCGATGCAAAAATAGAAAGATAAACCGACAAACCTGCTTTGGTGGAGAGGAGAAAGAGAAGAGCTGTCAGGGTAGGGACTCTGGGAATCTAGCACACCTGCAACTGCTTTACTCTGTGCCATATTATCTGAGCAGGCAAACACTTTGTCCCCTTCCTGTATACTACACTTAGTACAGTAGTTGTGTTTTGCCACATCAAATTTTTAAGGGTATTGAAGTAATGAAAAAACATAAATAAGAGCAGCTGCAAATGATACCCAAACGTAACTTCCCCAGCTTCCTTGCTTAGTACTGGGAAGCTTCCCAACATTGGCCAGGCATGTCTTCGGCATCTGCAAAGATATGAGGGGGAGGCAGGGGTGGAGGGAGGAAAGAGGGAGAGATGACATTCACCGCACATATCAGAAAAACACTGAAATGAAACAAGGACTAGAAATGGAGTATCCTCTCCACAGACCCAGGCTCCAGGAGGTTATCTGCCAGTGCCATTTTTTTGAACTGAGGAGGCAATCGTGTTTGGAGGAAACCTCCACAGGTATGACTTATTCATGAAGAACCTTCATAAACTGGCAAGTGACTCAAGCAGGAGTAATTATCATCCTGTCCCTCACTATTCCTTGCAGCGGTGCTGAAAACACCGTTGCTGTGATTACTACTCTTTTAATATAGGGTTCAGCTTTCCCAACAAGCCATGTCCAAACCAGGATTTTCATGGGACAGGTACGACCTAAGCGATGCAGAAAAAGTCACTGTGATTGCATTACGATGCCTACCACCGAGGCAAACCTCACAGAGCGGTTCTGCAAAATAGCTAAAAGCCTGCAAACAAAACCTACACACTTCTCTTTTGTCGAAGCCCACAGTTCTACTTAGCTAATACAAACCTAAAATAAGCTATCACATCATATACTGAGATTATCCATCAAGGGACTGAGAGCGCCTGGCCCAAAAGTAAAGCCCTTACAGAACCATCAGACTGCCTCTGGAAAGGGCATACAGGTGGGTAAAACTGGAAAGGGGGGAAATAATAAAACGAGCTTTTTTCCTCTATTTCTTTTGTGTCAACAAGGCTACGATCACACACAGGCAGGCTTCCCATCAGTCAGCAGAGACGGGCCCGCCAGGAGGAACAGCAAGAGCCTGACAAGCGTTCAGTATGCACAAACAAACATACAGGCATAAACTACAAGCTAAAATCCCCTCTCACTCTATCAATGCAAATCAGGGGGAGCCCTGCTAAAGCTAGCGGAGCTAACCCAGTGTGAAAGGCGTGTTAACTGAGCGCGATGCCAGCTCCGATGCGTGCAGGATTCACCCCCCAGGAGGTACCAAAGGTTGTTCAAGGGTGTAAGGGATGGGGAAGAACTGCAGAGCATTTGGTACCCTGGCCTGATCCTCCTTCCTGAGCACTGGGAGCAGCACCAGGTGGGAAACTACTGCTCTCAACTCTCTTAAAAGAGTCTACATATTAGACAGAGGCAAAACCACCTACTTCAGACTATTTCTCCAGGTTCTCCAGTTCCCAAGACTCCTCCTCCTCCATTTATAGTCGTGTTCCACTCATTACAATTTGTTAATCCCACACTCTAATATTGTAATACCGCAAGTTCATGGCAGCTGACAAAAGCACCCACTTAATGTTCACTAACAGCACCTACTAAAGCCTAATAAGCACCGACAACTCCTTATGCGCCACTAAAGTCAAGAGAGCATATCAAATAATTAGGGTGAATCGCCACTGGGTTTGCCATATACCCAATGTTAAAGGCTATATCAGAAAAACATCAAACTGAGCAGGTAAGATCTGCCACTGCGATAACCTTTCACTGTGGCTTTAATGCAGGTTTGGGGAGTTGGCCCCCACGAGGGATTCATTTAGGATTCTCAGATTGCAATGGGCAGGGAACCCCATGGAGGACAGCGATCTTGTGCTCCTGGGGAGAGAGAAATTAAATTTCATTTTCTTGGCTCTGAGTGAGAGTTTTCTCTCCCTCTTTGTTTATTTTGCATTCATAGCATCCCTGAGTTCATCCCTGTGGCCCTACACCCCCTGTATCATCTCAGCATCCAGGCTGCTGTGCCCACAATGTTTTAGAATACTGTCAATTCATACTTTCATAAGAAAAAATGACAACTTTTTTGTTTTCAATCTACAACAGGCAACCTGAACCGCCTCCAGTTCTATGATTGACGATGGATACAGCAAACAGATGTCAGAAAGGAAAATGAACTGTGTTTCTCTACAGCTGGCTTCACAGCAAAGCAGTACAGAGGAGGTAAAGCCACAGGAGTTGAGACCCACATGAAAATACAGCATTTTGCTCACATATCCCAGGATGATGGAAAACAAGCAGAGCAGGACTGCACAATTACAGAAAATAGAAATTTGGCTCCAAATATAACCTTTTAGTCAAAAATACTCAAACTCCAGCCTGCGTCTGCTTGAATAAGAGTTATCAGGCAGGGGCTTCCTCACTTCTTTACTGGTGCAATTTATGGTCTGTTTTACTTTACTACTGATTGCTCATGTTTTTGAAAGGAAGGTTAATTCCTTTGCTTTTAATGGAGTAGCTGTACTGTTAGTTCAGTAAGGCTTTGCATACACGATCAGGCTTCTCATCCCCCCGCCCTCTGTGTACTGTGCAGGGATGTCCCTACACTCAGTTCTTCACAGGCCATATAACACTGCAGCAGAACAGCTAATCTGCCGTCCCACTCCCACCGCTGCTTGCACCAACTGCAGAACAAAGCCAGGAGTCCTGATGATGAATTCGAGTACAGACAGTCTGTCTGTCTTGGGCTACAGTCAGTGCTGAAAATCGACGTCAAATTGTTGGGTTTGTGAGATGGAAGTTCATCATCTGAGCAAAACGTCGCACAGCAATTGCAGCCCAGCACCACCCACCCCAGCAATAGCAGTGGCAGAGATAAGCAAGCGCAGCTGATCAAAACCCGATATTTTTACTTGGACAGAAGCATCTTTCCTACATTGAGACGTGATGAAAAGAGGCAATTACACCAGAGCTAAGCAGAAGCTGCGGTGCTGTATAAAGCATTGTGCTGTACAAAGGCTGCTTATGACCAATATTAACAACTTAATGAGCTGTTAATGAGGCGCGCATTCAGCTTTTACTTGCAGCATGAAAACATTGCAAATCATTTTAGGGAGCTTCTGGATTGTCAATGGAGAATTAAAGATGTCAAATAAGCCCATCAAATCTATGTCTCAATCTGGACACTGCTTTCCAGTGCATTCTCTTAAAATTCCTTTTCCTATATGGTAGGATAACTCGCTTTGACAGCAGTGCGACTCTTACTTAGACTTTGCTTCCTTCTGCCTTGACATTAGATTTCAGTCTCCAGAGAGCTGCAGGGATGCCTTTTTGACATGTTGACGTTAAGGACACTTCTTCCACAGACTCACACTGGCACGGTCACTTTCTGTCTTACCATTGTAAGAGCGGCTACTGAGCTAAGCTACCGAATTCAGAAGTTTAATTACGAAACCTTTGTGCTCATCTGCAACAGATTAAGAACATAAAACTACCCTTAAAAAAAAAATTAAAAAAAATAGCCAGTTTGAATAGGAAAGGGAGCCAAGTTTTATACAGAAAATTCATATCCATAATTCCCCAGCACTGCAGCAATACCAGTAGCACACAAGGAATGACTAATGCTCTAATGTAGGCACACTTTAGTTTGTTATTTTTTACTACCCTGTCACAGCCCTGCAGGATTAGATAATGCAGCCGAGTGCTATCTATACTGCTATTACCACCAGTGGAGCTGCATTGATGGGAACAACAAATCCAAATTGGACTTGCTGCAGACAAGCCCCAAGTGGAAACCATGCACAGAATGAGTCTGGAGAAGTTTAAAATCCACCAAGAAATACTGATGGGATGTCCTACTCCAGAAACGAAACACTGTTGGGATACAGGTGTAATGGTTTCCAGTAATGCAAGTGGAACTGAAAAGGTTTTTTTTCCCAGTCCAAACAGAAAATGCCTCACCACTTTTCCCCCCACCTCCATCTTCCTAGTTTCCCTTTCTGCTCTGACTTTACTCTCTTTTAGCGTATTGCTTGGATCTTTCACGCTGAGCTTGGAGGAGAACTTCTCCTTCCTTAGGGAAAAAGACACTGGGGACAGGATGAAAGGCCACTGTCACTCCTGGAGCAGGTCGTTCCCAGAACAGCTGTGTTGAGCTCATTCACAATGGAGCATGATCTTGGAACAGCTCTGCAGATTCTTTGAAGGGGAGGGGAAAAGGAAAATCAATGTTTCAAACACCCTGCCACCCCTCAAAAGTAGCCTTTTGCTGATGTTCAGAAGTGTCAAGAATTAAAAGGCAAATACCTTAACATTTCAAAGGTTTGGTGCTTCTAAAGTGCCAAGGAAGTTCAACCCCTTTGAACTTGAACTCAAACTTGACGTCTGAGCAAGCGAAACCAATAATTTATTTATTATGCTACTTTCCAACAGCTTCCCTGCATCCCCTTTTGTTTATCAAGGGAAGATACTGTCTCTAGGCTGACAGGTTTTAGACTACTGCAATGTGAAATGGCCATGATAACCCTTCTCCTCCCTCCTCCAGCCGCATCTGGGATGGAAATGCCCACCCAGTTCTTCCAGCTATGCCAGCAGCGACGTGCTCCCAATCTGCATTTGTGCAGCCAGTCACCGAGAGATGGACCCACGTGTCCCAAATGGGGGAAACGGCCAAGGGGGGCATGGCAGGCTGAGGGAAGCTGCCAGCCCTGATGCGCTGAAATGTTGTCGTTCTTCTTGTAGGCTGTTAACAAAGAGGCACAGGGGACTTCTCTGCACAGCATCTTCTCAGCTACATTCGGGGCAGGGAAGGAGCTAAAGTTTCTGTGCTGTAAGAGAAAGGGGGGCCCAAGGTAGCGCTGAGGGACTCCTTTCTCCAGAAAGCGACCTAGGGATGGGGAGGTGACCCCACATGGGGTATTTGGTATGAACACATGGAAAGAGTGAGGCCAGCAGAAAGAGATGAAAACACTCAAGGACAAAGCAGCCTTGTTCTGAGAACCTTCTCTGCCATTAGCACGAGACAGAAAGGGACACTGCCCAAGCATAGGTGACCAGGTAAGAAGGCACAAGTGCTCTTTGCTAGAAACAATTTTGTAAAGGGGAGCCAGGTGCCTGGAGCCGAGTCTTTGCTTCCTTACGAGGCTTCTTTCTCCTTAGCATGGCTTCTTCTCCCTATTTTATCTTCTCCTTCCCAACCCTAAATCACTACTTTTGGTCTTGGAGCTTCCTAGGTGGTTTCTATTTCTTGCCTGTAAAATGCTGGAGATGGCCAGGCAGCTCTGAGCATTCCCCCGATGTTATGGCAGAGCAGAGCTTCTCTCCATGTGTCAGCCACAGCTGGACAAAATAATGTGTGAACTCCAGGAACACCTGTGGAGCTGCAGGCAGGAGGACAGATCAAAATAATTGTAGATAACAGTGAATGAGTTGCTTCGGTGCCTGCTAGCTTTGCACCAGGAGATAGGTTCAGGTTTTTGAAGGTGGTAAGAAAAGAAAGGTAAGAAGTAGTTGTCCCTCTAACCCACTCGTGTTCCTTTCCAAGCTAGTTTTACTTGGAAGAAGGTGAGATGGCCAGGACACCTTTTCTGAAAGAGGATGGTATAACCGAGGCAGCATTTCAATGGAGGACTTTTCTAAGAAGGGGATCTCTGTCTCCAGCTCTTTTCACTCCTTGCCTTTCCCATTGTGGAGACACCTCTCAGAGAGCATTATTAAAAAGAACAACAACCAACCAGCCTCATCAGTCCTTGTGAATTCTGAAGGTCGCCCGTGTCACCATCAGTTACAGTGACACACATCCCTCCCCTTTTCACACAAATGGATTTACAGCCTGTGTAAAAGCTAGTGTCTCTCGGTGCACTTCACCCCTTCTGCTACCTTCTCTCCACACACGCGCTCTCCTCCCGCAGCAGCTGCTGGAAGAAATTATGAATTCCATTATTTTTCATCCAGAACAGCTTTGCAGTGTATGGGAGAAGCACTGGAGGCTGCAGGCTCGTTAGCACAGGATTTCTATTGATGCCTTCCATTTTATTCACCTTCCCAAATCAGGTGAAGCACGCCTGCCCCAAACCTGTGATTTTTGTTTAATTAATATGCTGGTAGTAGAGTCTCCTGAACTCCAGAGCCCACCACACAATCAGCTAGTGACAGCGACCCAGCAGAATAACGCTCTTGATATAGTGGCTGCTCTAACAGAGTCTTAATTTCAGTCGAGCAGAACAGCACCTCTGGTAGCAGCTGCGTTTAGAGCTGGGATGAATATCAGTACCCAGCCTCTCACCGAACATTCGCTGCCTTCCCAATCAAAGCCGGCATCCCTGACAGCTGAACTGTTAAATGAATTAACAAGGCGAGAAGGGGGCTTGCCGATGGGGCTGCGACTCCCTTCCTAATTTCTGCAAGTGGTGGCTTTCAATTTTTCTGTCATTTGTCGGGAGATGCACATGGTTCTCTAATGAGCAGGGCAGAGCTGCAGCCAGCTCTGAAAAGGCAACGTTATGAGGATCTTCTGGTCTGCGGAGGAGAGGGATCCAGGCACTGGAGGCAGGTGGGGGAAGGATGCTGGCTCTGTTCAGACTGAGCAGGCAGCGCATCCTTCCCGGCTGCACTGAGCACAAGGACTCCCAGCCTGCTGCTCTCCTGACACATGGAAGAATTGCTCTCCACGCTGCTGAGCTTTGCAAATGTCCAGGCAGAACTCAAAATGGAGCCCTTGCCAGGGTTTTAATCTTAGGGGTTACTGTAACAAGAAAAAGGTTTTACTCCCCTTGTAGAAAAAAAAAAAAAAAAAAAAAAAAGAAAAAAAGAAAAAGTCCAACCAAGAAACCGCAAACCACTTGCATCTATCTTCCTTTATTCACCAGGAAAGGCAGCACTCAGAGGTCTGTTACTTGTCTCTGCCCTGTTGGCTACCAGCAGGTTGCTCTCCCAAAATTTCCCCTCGCCCATCAGTCAGAGGCAAGTGAGACCGGAGCGCTCGGGCTGCCCCAGAAGGCTCCTGGCTGCGGTACGGCTCAGTGGCACTCAAAGAGCTCAAGAGATACTCTCCATTAGGGTGCTTTTTACTCATTTGATTGGCAAAACTGCCAGAAGGCTGGTTTTGATGGGTTCCCCAACCCCCCCAAGTTTTTCAGGGTGTTCCATTGCCTACTCTTCTTGTAAAAATCCAGATACAATGGCAGGAAAATCTTCAGATCAAACAGGGGAGAGTGCAAGAGGGAAGGAAGGAATTACAGACACTCCTGCATCGCTCGTCTGGCTGTACCAGACGTCAAAGCTGAACCCTCAGTATTATTTCCAGGTGCCCCCCCCCCCCCCCCCCCCCCCCCGTAAGAAACAGCCCCTAGAACTGCACAGAACTGGGTGTTTTGACCGAGCTGGCCTAAGCCCAGCACATTTCCCCCAAGGCATGTGCTGTATATTCCCCTTTTTACAGCCGAGAGGAACGTTCTCGCACCCACCAGAATTACTGCAACCCTTATGGCAGAACGAAGCACCGTTTAATGGTCCCGAGGCGTTAAGTTATCGGGGGCCTTCAAGCTGGGGACCGGTCCCCTTCCGTCATTTTGTGTTCAGTGCTATGCCTGTGATGCCAGCACCTGTAGTTTATCGAGAAGGGTTTCTCTCTTTTTACCATGGATGCCCCACTGCTCAAGCTAAGCAGCCCCCCTTTTTTCCAGCTTGCTGTTTAACTGCCTTTACCATGGGTAAGAACATCAAATAAACAATAACAACAAACCCTTGTATTTCCACAGCACATTTTAACTCAAAGGTGTCACAAATCAATTTAAAACTTAAATTGCAATACCAGCTCCAATCACTTTACTCACAGTATAAATCACAGCCAGTTTTGGAGGTGGAAGAGGCAGTTATCTAACAAAGCATAACAACTTCACACAACAAGACTGAAAATCGGCAGGAAGATCCTACATTCATCATTTCTACAGCATGAACCTGGATTGTCCCTAACCGGAGGTAAATCCAGCATCTCTAAAAAACTATCTCAGTCATGCCACAACTTCAGATATACCAGCCTTGCCTGCGAAAGGAGGTCTGAGCATATCAGTTTCGTCTCAAGTTTGGCTCCTTCCATTGCCCCGTTCCTTGTCTGAGTTACAACAAGGAAGACCTGGACCACGGGATTGAAAGACACAATATAACAGCATTTCCTTGTTTTCCCCAGCTGATTTTCTCTGCTGTGTACACGTGTATAAAAGCATGTGCTGGCTCCATTTGCAGCAGGGAGAACTGTAGCTCTGAAACAAAAATGTATCTTGAAGCCAGATACAGTTGGCTCCACTTGGGCTTTCTTTGCTGCAGTTGCAGAAGTAAGTTGGAGCAGCAGCAAACTAGAAAAAAAAAAAGTAAATATTGCCAGCTGTCTCTCCAGAACCAAGCTGCTCTGATTAATTTATGATGTTTTCAGAGAAAGATAGCGAATGTTACACCATATTTGAAATGAAAAGGTTAAGAAGAGTTTAAAAAATCATGCAGTAGAGTTTAAAAAACCTGTGATTTGCTTACTTTTGAGCAGTAGAATATTTTATGAATAATAATGAAATGAATTAGCGCTGGGTTTGATAGCTTCTACATCCTAGCCTTGTGACAGAAGAACAAAAGTGTAATCAGATTCATTCACGGTAGCAGGCTGAACAACAGGAGGGTGCATGTCGCCTATTCTTCTTCTAAGCTTCAAAAGATGCTGCTGCAAAAATTGATACCATAACTACCAACGATTTCGGCGCCAGCCTCTCTCCAGCTGGGGTCACCATAAACACGGCACCGCCGCCGTGGCTGTGAGGAAGACATCAGCTATTCCAGTCCCACGCTCCTCAGATTGAGTCACCGAGAAGCACAGGCTCAGCGGCAGGTTATCTGGGCGCTGCAAAATCACCTGTTTCACAAAGCATTCAAAGCAGCGTCTAGTTAACTGCCTCATCCTGATCTCCACCTCCGGCCTCCTGATGGAGGGATTTTAAAATGATCAGCAAGTTACATTTCATAAATACAGCCTGGATTCACGCAGGAGATCTGTAGTCAGTAACGGCATGAGTAGTGCCATTGACCCCAGCTTCTGCAGTGGCTGCGTGCGGCTACAGAGGTGCATGTTCCTGAGAGCAGTCGGCACCTGTGCCTCCAAAGCTGGCGTTAAACTAGACACAGTGTCATCTTGACTTCCCGACCATAAGAATATAGCAAGGTGTGGTGCACCGGCAGCATCTCTACACAGAGGGCTATAAAATAAAAGCAGCAGCTTTCCAAGTCTCTCTTGTTTTGTAGTTTTGTATCTTTTCCCTCGTGGCATTTCTGTGCTCCACTTTTCACTTCTTTAACTCGAGTCAATTTTTCCCTCAAGCTAATTTGGTATGAACAGTCATCCTCCTGCAACTCCAGAAATATTTTCTCTTCTTTCTCTCAAACGCCCTTTCTCCCCTTCTTCGTGTAGACCAACTGGCAAGTGACTGGCAGTGCCAGCCTATTCTAGGAGAGGATGCTACAAAAAAACCTGTTAGCCAACATGACTGGGAAATGTTTCAAATCAACCCTTTCCTGGACAAATATTAAAGATTATCTGGAGAATACTAAAGCATGCCAGTACTTTTAAAAAAATAATCTGCTAATTTTCCTTTTACCTACCTGCTTCTCCCACAAACACTTCCACTGGTGTGCTGGTAGGGCTTTCACCAATAACATTATATGCTGTCATTAGTACTTCGTATCTCTTGTATTTCTTCAAATCTGAAAAAATAAAATAGCATACGTTATTATTTATACTTCATTACAGGTATTTTTTTAGACTACATCCCCTCTTTACCACCAGACTTCTCTCTCGAAAACGCAGCACCAGAACAGGACAACAGTGCAATGTCTCCTTCCATCCTTCCTTAGCTCACACATTACGGCAGGATTTGCATAATTATGAAAGATCTTTGTGATGAAATGGCAGGATTTTTCAGTGTTTCCTCACAGCGTTGCTCCAGTAAGAGGAATCTTTCCTGATGGGTAACTAGCTACAGGAACGTCTCTAGGTCATTCTTAATGACAGAGAAAGGCAGTGCTTTGCTTTGAATGTTCAACATACAGGCTTTTTTCCACCTCTACCGGTAAGGAGGAACTTGGCTTCAAGCCTTTGCCTAACCCCTGGGGCTTTCATCTAGGGAGTCACTCAGCAGCTCAAGAATGTCTCGGCTGAAGCAGGGTGCAGAAGATGATCTGCAGTGGAGACCCCTGTGTCCCGCTGGATGTACCGCACGGGTCTCCTTCTCCTTCAGAGCGACCACAGCCTGAACAGCTATCACAGAGGGAAAGGAGGACTTGAAGCCTGGACTCCGTTTGGCCACTAGGCAACCAATTGCTTTGCTGACATATAGAAAATACTCTGACAGATGAGGTAAGGACAGTGAGAGCAGTGTGAAAAAATCTAGAAAACCCAACTGTATGAGGGTAATTAACAGATGCAAATGAGGGTGGAGTAGAATCACATCAACGTCATTAGGGGAGGCAGCGCCTGAGCGGTTTCAGATTTTGCATTTTCAGGATGAAAGAATCAATCCTAACAGAAGTATTTATCATCTACGATATTTAACAGTGAAATTAGAGTAAGAGAGCGCTCAATAATATAAACTGCCTTATCCAAATGAGCATTGAATTGATTAAGACACACATGGCCAGGGGTCCAAATTTCTCCCTTTGCCAATAATTTCTTCTGCTGTCTATGAATCAGATAGCAGCCTTGACTCTGTGGCTGACAGCGTGCCATCGGTTTGGGAAGGTTCAATAAAACGAATCATTCCATTTCACAGAAATATTTAGAAGTGTTGTGCTCCTATATCTGACTCCAAATCCAGCATCATTCCCCAGTCTCAGGTATATTGTAAATGACATCACATCACTATTTTTTTCATGTGATACCCCTAAACTCAGATGGACCGCAAAACATGTAGCAAGCAAATCAGCAATAACGATGCTAAGTTTGTAAACAAACAAACAAACAAAAGTAACATATATAGGATATAGTTGCAGGCGGCTTGTACAGGGAACCCTTAATTGCTGCCACAAAAAGCCACAAGGGAGATTTTAGTGTTAACTGCATGTGTAAGAAAATGGAACGCATGAGTTCATGCATGCAAGTTTCAGTGGGGATAGGGCTGCATTTTTTTTTTTTCAGCCCATCACAATCTGTGACTCAAAAGCCTTGGGCAAAACCTATCTAGTGAACCATCACCACTACAAAGCAACTTGCCTTTTAACTCTGTCGAATGCTATTTTATTCATTTCCAATTGAAAACACCTCTGGAGATGCACATGAACTCATTGGGCCCTCTCTAAGCTGGCCTCCTGCTCCACGGAATGCCCGAGCATCTCAATGCTTGAATCATAGGACTAATGATGTGATACAGCTAAACTCAGATGGACTGCAAAATATGTAGCAAGCGAATCAAAATTCATTTAGCATCAGCAATACTGGCTTTTTTCAGTCAATAATGTTTTACCTTCCCAGCAGCCACATTTATACAACAGCTACCTACTTGCATCGTCAACGTCTCTTGATGTAGGGAAAGCAAAGGCTTAAAGAAAAAGAAACTTGAGAAAGCTGAATCATTAATATGTGTTGATTTCTGCTAGATCCACTGAGGAGAACCATAGGAGTTTGCCCGTAATGTATTTTGAACCATTACAGAATCCCATCTAAAGGCAATGTGCACTTACGTGTTAATTCATACGTCGTTAATGCAGAGCTGCTGTTCACTGTCTTGAAGCTGCTTTGGGCTATTCAGGGTAAGCAAAGCAGAAAGCTTGTTACAGTGCGAGGAAATAGTTATTGCAAATGATGTACAGCAGAGACAGAGGCAAATGATGCAGTGCACACACACACACAGTTTGAGCTTTAGGACTATACCTTGAAGGGCAATAAAATCACATAACTCTCTCGTAACACATCAAAAGCATCTCACTCACACAGGGCTGTTTCATTTCCTCCTCAAACAGAATCTCACAAACATACAACACAGAAATGTCCTGACTTCTAGATTCAATAGAACAAATGAGTGAAAATGAAAGAATTTCTAGGGGGGAAACACTCAACACTGTATTATACATCCTTATTTCTCAACATGCAAAATTCATATCCTGAAGAGCTGCAGGGTAAAGACCTGGAACACCAGCCACGAAGAGCGAACACCTACAATAGGACGGGACCCATTTCTTTAAACGTGGGTGAGATTTCCCACAGTTTCACTTCTAGGATTCAATATTCCTGCTGTGAGCAAATTGTAATAATATGCCAAGTTGTACAAAACCGCAGGTCAGTGAGGAACAGAGGTGTTCTAAGGGTGAATTGTCATATTACGAGGAGAAGGAGGGATATTTTGCTTAAAATACACTTCTCTCCACCCCTTTCTCTTGACTCTCTGGAGAGGTACAGCATGTTTTTTTCTACTCTACAGCTATTAGGAACATAGCTGCAGGGCCAGCCAAGAAGAGGGAAGAAAGGAATCCGGTAGGTTTCACAGGCTCCCTGGCTTGTGAGACTAGACAACATCCAAAGTCATTATTTAATGATAATATACAGAGTCAGTGATTCAGCTTTTGTCTGGAGAAAAACCCTTATGCAGACCTACATCTATGAGTAGAGACTTACATCTCTGCTATGTCCTCGTTAAAACTCTGTACAGCCGGAGAAGTCTCATTCAGCACTAACCATGTGACGGAGGTCAGTTAGGTGCTTATTTCTATTTATATTTAAGGCATCCACTTTTCCCACATCCCCACAAAAATCACTCTTGCTTTTGTAGAAACGACTTTGATGGGTTCAGAGAAACATGGAAGATGGTGTAAGATATTGAAATGGTCTCACTCATCCCTATGCTGCTGCTCTTAGCGTATTATAATATTCTGAATATTCCACTGACATCAAACAGGACAAAAGCTGGTGCCTCTGTGAGCACATCTCATTGCTGGGCCATGTCTGTCAGGCTACCAAGGGCTCACATCTTTGCCTCCCATCATCTTATTCTGCCTATTCTTCCCTCTGATTTCCTTTCTAGCCTTTGTCTAAAAATCCTTTTCAGTTTTCTATTATTCCTCTCCCTCTCCACCTTCTTTCCAGTGAGCCAAAAATCCCAGTGACTAACATGGCAAGCGTGCACCTTAAAATTATTGCTCATTTTTGCTATTTTCTTCCAAAATAGGGACAAACAATTTGGAACTGTAAAAACTGTATTTAAAACTTCTCGGCTGTTTTCCTATACTGCAAGAAGAATAACAAAATAAAAATGATTAAAAAAATAGCATGAAAGAAAAAGGTTCCCAGCTGAGGAAAACAAAGTCTCTCTTTTTTTTTGTCTGACGGCAGAACAAAGTATACTAGGGTAATCGTGAAATGGAGGCAGCAGAAAGCAGGGAATCAGAGGATACGTGGGGGACAGAACATCAATTCAAGTATGCTGGCGTAGATTAGCACGTACCATTACAACTGCTGCTGATGGGGCAGAAGTTAACTAGCATTTTTTAGCTTCTTCACCCCGATTATGTAAAAGCTAAATTATCCCCAGGACTCTCAGACACAACGGTGTGTTATTTCCATGGAGCAAAAGGGCATACGGTGCCCGGTATAATGATGGATTACCATTCTGGGGTATCATAGGGCCCCAAACACAGGCTTACGTGTGAGCTCTGCTCTTAAAGCTGAAGGGTTCTGGATGGTTTTGGATTCTGTTCCAGATCCAGTGTCGTAATCCAGCTCCCGGTAGTAGATCCGGTATCCCAACAGCAAGCCGTTTAGACTCTCAACTTTGGGAGGCTGAAAAACATTCAGGTTAAGAACAGAATTGTTAAGGTGTGCATCGCATCCAACATCCATCACAACGGGCAGCAGCGGACACCAGTCCTGCACGAAGGGACACCGTGCTCCCTGCTGAAAATAGCCATTGGTAATGCACAGGGTCAAAGGCTGTGTCATTTGGAAAACACATTAAAGGCAACTTTAATGATTTTACTCAGCTGTGGCAATTACAAAAGGCTCTTTACTCAAAACCTGACACCTGATGTACTACGCTGAGAGCTAAGCTCCTTTCCTTCTCGGTCCATGGGAACTTGTGTGTGATAATTTACTTAAACGTGTCCTTGAAAATGCATGTTGCTGGCCACCACCAGCGGAACAGTAAACCAGCACTTCACTTCTTCCAAGATGAAAAGAAATAAATAAATTTGTCAAAGACAGAATTCCTTTTGTGGCTATTTTCCTTGGGGACTTCTCATAGGACATTCTTCATTGGCCATTATTTTACTGAAAGACTGATGAGAGAATAACAAAGAACTGGTGTATTTGGGCTTTAATTAGGAAGATGAAAATAGGTCTCATAGCCTCAGAGAGGCATTTAGCGAGGAGTCACGGTGTGATGGACTTTGGTGCGTTGTACAGGTCCAGTCCCACAGGCAATCCCAGCCCCTCCCCAGCAGCATGGAGCAGTGCAGTGTGTATGGCCATTGCACCGGCTCTGATAGGAGGGTTTTTTCTTCTGCAACATGCTGGGAGATGCTCAAAGACATAGCACCTCAGCAAGGATTCTTCAGCAGCCCCTCACATCTTCCTTCGGGTGCTGACACACACTGAAAAGGCCATTTTTGTCTGAATGGCTTGCTTAAATAGAGACAAGCAAAGGGCTTCTTCATGTTTGGGAAAAAAAATACTTTCATGAGTCTAACACAAGCTAAGAACTGCAGAGAAGATGCCCTGAGCCATCTTCTAAAGATTCTTGTGCTGAAATTTAAGGGGCTGAAAATATAAAGGATTTTAATGATGATCTTGCCTTTAATCCAGAAAGATCCCTAGCAGTCTTTGCTAAGGGAACCCTTCTGTCCATTGTGGACAAATTAATTGCTGGTGTGAAATGCTGCCACAATAGAAGGTAATACCACATCTAATTTTAATGAAGAAACTAAGAATACTTTTACAGGAAAGAAGGAAGATATTTGGTAATAACCTAGCATTCCGCTTCCAGAAATGACAAGAATTTTCCATTACTTCAGCACGATGGCAAATGGAAAGAGGGGGCTGTCCCATCTCAGTGCAAAGGACTTTGCTTTGGGTGAGGGCTGAAAGAATTAAGTAGAAAGACTGCAGTTTATGGAAACCAAACAAGAAAATTATGTGAACCAGCATGTAAGAAAGCTCTACAGCTACCAGGAAAAAGAGCAGAAACTGCTCCCGCAAGAAGCTGCCTTCTTTTGCAGCTGTCCTGCCCAGAGCCTGCTGAAAGCAATCCAAATAGCCCCAAGATCCCGCAGTCCTTGCTCTGCATGGCTGGAGAACCTCATTCATCATTGTTTCACGCTCATTATTTTGCTCCATCCTTTGGAGAAGCTCTGACTACCTTTCACTGTTATTTAGCATCCGCACTACAGAATGATCCAGGAACACAGGATTGCGAGGGACCTCAGCAATCAGCAGGACTGGGCCCTCAGGACTGCAGAGAGTCAGCTCCTTACTGTCCCTGTCACAAACAGCAACCTCCACCAGAACACGGGCTGAGTTTTCTGCTTCCCAGTATTCCTGTTGGAAAGCTGTTCCAAGCCTCACTGCTTGGGTGGTTAGAAACATGCATTTAATTTCTAATCTAAACAATTCGTAGCTAGTTTATAACCATTTGTTCCTGTGCTAACTCTGCCTTTTGGGTTCAACTGTTCTTCTCCCTACGGGGTGTTTACTCCCATGATGTATTTTAAAAAGGGCAATCATATTCCCTCGCAGACTCCATTTCACAAGGCAAATAAATCAACCTCTTGTACAACAGCCTTTCCTAGCTGAGCCCCGTGTCCAAGGGATGGAGCAAACAGACCACAGTTTGTCCAGGGCTGCCTGGCAACACCATGGCTCAGGGACCAGCTGAAATGTTCTCCTCTGCAAGGTGGAGATGACAAGCTGTGGTTTACTGGAAGTTACTGGTATATCTATTGTGATCTTTCTTTTTTCTTTCTCTTTTCCAATCTTTTGACTTTTCTCTCTTGTTTTCTGTATTACACTGAAGTTGTTTTAGCTGTGATGGGGCAGAGAAGGGCTCCACAGCACGGCAGCATCCTTCCCTCCCCCTCTCCTGGCAGGGAGGGGTCCCAACGCAAGGCACCAGGACTGCCTTCTCCAGAGACAGGGTGAAAGGAGGCACTTGAGTGTATCACCACGGAGGAGAGAAGGTGCAAGAAAACAGAACCTGTCCAGCAAGGAAATAAACTTCACATAACAAAAAAAATACTGTGAACATTAAATGGATTTGTATTTTAAGTTAATCACTACCTAGAAGGAAGGTGCTCTTGGAAAGATTCAATGTCTTTTTCCTATTTCAAATATTAATACCTTTTTTTTTTTTTAATAATAATAAAAAAAATGAGGTGGAATATCCTACAGAATCTTAAAAAGAAAACACTGCTGAAGCTGAGAAAGAGACTGTTACTCCCTGCTCTGCTATATAACTGCCTAACAGATAATGCTTAATTCCTTATTGTGGTACCAAACGTTTTTCTTTCATGTGATTCTCCATTTTTTCCTTCCTTTAAATTTAGGACAGGAAAGCTCAGAAAATAGATGGCTTGAAAATGGTCTTTCTCCTTGCAATGGAAATGTTGGTTCTTCCCTGAAAAGGGTACTCTGCTAAAAGGTCAGGTCTTCCCCTTCCTAGCTGTCTTTCATGGACAAAACTCTGCTTTTGATGTAATGGATTATTTAGGATTTTGTAGGAAGGCCTGAGGGATCTGCTGAAATAGGTAAAATGATTACGAGTGGCAGCCTGAAATGTACAGAAGTAAGAGAAACATTTTTGTGCTGTTTAAAAATAATTAAAAAAAAAAAAGACTGAAATGTTAAGTTTGAATAATTGTTATCTTTAAGCTGGAAGCAGAACAGAACATGATCCTGATGTCAACTGTAACATCCTTTACATCGGAAATAACCTTGCATTATTGATACAACAGGCCTCAATGGAAATTACTTATTTTCTTCCTACTTTAAATTTAAAAATAATGGACTGATTGGACCAAGCAGCTGAAAGCACAGATAGTGCATCTAGAGTTTGTTTTGTGAATTATTAAAACAGCTCAAAGTTAAAAATTTAGCGTTGCTTGGAAATCTACTCTCCCATTTAGCTTGACTACTGTTTTCAGTTTACATTATTTCTTAGACACTGCTGTGAAACTTCCTCTTAATTGGAGGCTATTGTGGGACTTGAAGATTTTTGTTTATTTGAAAAATATAGTACGGCTGAATTACCAGGACCTATTAATATATATGTAGTAATGACATATAATCGCCCACAACTCCCTTGAGATGGCTCTGGCACAGCAACCCCATTTCATTTTCATGAAATAAAAAGCATCCAATTACCTAAACAACCACCTATTTCACATTAACTACACACCAATAATCAGTCAATTGGGGGAATGTTTATTTCTGTGGTACATCACGCCTCACATCCTCCTTGTCCTCTCTGGGTATACCTTTTTCCCTTCGCTGGGGGCTTTATTTGTACGTGGGGTGGTAGATTTACATCTCCCCATAATTCCTTCGGTAAAACTGTTCAACATGTCTTCTATTTGTCCAACATGCTGTAAGCAATGTTGTTGCTTACTATTATGCTTCGTGAACTTGGGCCAGCAACCCAGCAGTACAGCCAGGCATATTTTTAAAGTGCTGCTGCATAGCAATAAACAGACCCTCATACATATATTTTTTTTTCCAAAAATGCAAGGAGCCCCATCTGTACTGTAAACGCATATGTACATTTTTCACTATAATGCAATCTGTCCAAAGTCATCCTTATTATGTGTGTGGGACATTGTCTCAGGAGCAGGGTGGCAGAGGCTTTCCAGGCTAGGTGACGGATAACGCACAGTACCCCACTGAGTTCCCTCTATTAATGCTCACTCTGCAAAAAGAAGCCTCAGGCACTGGGTCACAAAATGTTCCAGCATCTCCCAGGAGGTCAGTATTGAAAGATAAAGGCAGGCAGAGGCAAGGCTTACATAAAGCGCAGGCTTGGCACAAATACTTTCACATCCAACTCGGAGATATTGCGGAGAGCTCAAACTTCCTTCCTTTTCTCTGAAGAAATCTCAATTTTTAGCCCTCAAAGAGCCAAGAGGGCATGTGGAGTTCCTCAAAGGCACGAGCAGGATCTCGGGCACAGTCTGTGCTTCTGATCATTTCAGCAGCTGAAGGAGGCGCTACGCAACGCAGAGGGAAGTGAGCTGTTCACTGCTCAGCTGTACCGCTGCCGCGCTCCGGTGAGTGTTTGCCGTGGAAAGGTGCATGTCCATCGGCATCGATGAAAGGGCAGTACAAGTAATGATCTTGGCCACTGCTACAGAAACTCCTTCCCCTCCCAAGCTTTCCCTCATGGGGCACAAAGTAAAAGCAATTGCCAGAAATTTCCATCCGTCACCAAAATCCCTGCCTGGATCAGGGAAATAAGGAAGCAGCTGCAGTCTTTCAACTTTACTGCTGCACTTCCAGCTCAGGAAAATGGCCCTTGCCACGCACCATAAATATCAACAAGTCAAAGCAACCAAAAAATTGTTCCAGAACTATCAAGATTTCTCATTGTACCTACCTGCCACTGCACAAGGACAGATGAAGTCGTGTGGGGAGTTACCAACACGGAACTGGGTGGTTCACCTGGAACTAAATACGAAAGGTAGGTAAGCAAAGCTGTTACAGCCACAGGCTGGGGAACGGGCAGCTTTTCTTCACCAGGTTCTCCCTCCTCACTGCTGAAGAAAACCTTCTATCCCAGCTACCGTGTGGTGGGTCTCAAACGCCATGCGGTGGATATGAACATTGCCAGCCACTTCTCGTTCAGCTCTCGCTCTACCTATGGCCTTGGCAACTTGAGCAGGAATAAAAGAAAAAGCTGAGGGCGTAAATCTAGAGGAAGCTGCAGCGTGCCAGCTGCTCCCAAACAACTGGATACACACTTGAGGGGAAGCTGAACCACCTGTGTGTGTGCTTGGAAGCGCGAGCAAACCAATTCCAAAATTGCCATGATACTATTCCCACAGCTGGGGCAAGCCCACCTTGGTTTTAGGAGTCTGTGTGACATAGTCACAGATTATTTTAGTTGGGACACCTGGATCTGCCATGGGTTAAGCCGTGCCTGTGCCCATGGCCTGCAGCACATACACACAGGCTGCAGCAGCTCAAACACGGAGAAGGGAAGGCTTATCAGGAGCTGACAGCCCGCCGCAGTGCAATGCTCTAGTGGCAGCACCAGGTTTGCTCAGCAGAATAAAAGTGCAGTTTGTTATGGAGGTGAGAAGCTCTCACAGTGTTTCCCTGCTGTGAGAGTCCAAGCACAACTCTGGATTCACCATAGCTAAATTCAAAGAGAATTGAAAATAAAATTTTAAATTCTGAAACAGTGAGTCAGTGCTGTCTCATTAGTACCAGTTACAGCCCACACCAATACAGCAGACACTCTTCAGGAAGGTCAGGATGTCTTTAAAAGGCTGCCAGGCACATTATTCAAGTATTACGTGGGTTCTTGTTTAACTTAGGATACTCCTGAACTCTGTCCTCTGATTTCTAATTTCAAGATCACATTCTCTCAACATTCATTTACAAAACTGTTTCCTATTTTTGTACCTCAGTGTCGTACTTAACTAGTCATTCCTTGAGCTGTATGAAATTCTGGCTGATTCCTAGCACCATATATACATACATATATAAATATGCACCCCAGTATTACCCCGTTTCCCAGGCTAAGAGTAAATACCGATGCTTTTTCACACTTTGCAGAGCTCCTTTCTCCATTCAAGACATCAGAGCTACTTCTGCATTCAGACATTGACTTTATACAATCAAGGAATTAGAAGCTGATCTCTAAGGCTAAAAATAAAAGCCTTGTCAATGTCATTCACAGTTTATTAGCCCTGATCTGCAGGATTAAATGTTCATGTTTCTAGGAGCTTCATATTCTTTCTTACTTACACCTCAGCAATTTTGCCATATTGCAGACTGATGTGGATGGTGAGTGAAAACAATTGAAGAAACTTCTTCAAAAGTATGTGTGGTTCTGCATTTATTTTTAATGATCTCTTGTAAATTATTCAATTTCTGCAAAGATAATGGTTAGTGCAAAGTTTGGAAGCCAATCAAATGGAGTTTAATTCCATTTTGAGACTCCTGAAAGAACGATTCATTATCAGAGGGCACAGCAGGACACTTAAGGCTGCCTGTTATTAATTCAGCCACATCTCATTACTACCTGTATCAATCTCCTATGAACAAAACCACATTGACTGTTCAATTTTCGCTCCGCAGTCCCAGTGGAGAACACATTACAGCCAGTCCAGCAAACCCCAGAGCACTGGGGAGCGCCCATCCCACGGCGATGCCCCCCGTGTGCCTCTCCTCGTTGCTTACCGTCCTGCAGAGTTGTGACCGCCTCCGTCTCCGTGCTGAAGTCGCTGTCTCCAATGTCGTTGGTTGCTTTCACTCGCATTTTGTAAGAGGTGAAGGGGTTCAAGCTGTGGAATGTAAAAAAAACCAACACAGCTGAGGGATGAAATCTCCCCACATCATCACAACCTGCCCCAGAATGAGCCTCTGCAGAGACCCTGCCCCTTGGAACTGAAGTCATTGAGTGGTTTGTCTCTTCTCCATGTCGCCTCTTCCTTGCAGCATCCCACAGCTTCCCATGATGCAGGGGTGTTCGCGCCCTTGCTGCCACCAGTGTCTTCTCAGACTTCCACTGGCCTGAGCTCCTGAAAACACGCAGACTCACAGCTGAGTCGGGCTTCAGAAAACACCCAGGACACTGCAGTTCACGGGAGCAGCTTGTGACTGAGGCTTGTTGGGAAGGACAAGATGAGAGCCGTGCATGGCTGGACAAAACCTGGCTTTCAAAGGTGCTTTGCCTGAGATAGCCTCAAACCAGCTCTGTGGGTCAGCTCATCCTCGGGGCATGGATGGGGATGAGAGGCAGGAGGAGGCAGGGAAGGTGCCCAGGGTCAGCCAGAGCCCAGCAGGCACTGGAATTCAGAGCACCAGCCTTTGGACTAATCTTCTAGACCATCCCGTTTGATTAGTGCATTTTATTCTTACTGAATTTCAAATTAATGCTATTACCTGGATGATTTAATAAAGACCCTAACAACAGGTTCCTTGCAGCTCTTTAAGATCTGCAGAGAGTGATTTCCAGCTGACATAACCTTCGCAAAGGTTCTTCTGCCTTGGCTTGGCAGGGGAAGGTGTAGAGGAGGCTGCCTCTCAAGTCGCATACAGAGGCTAGAAATGCAGAGCTGTAAGTTACAGGGGATTTAGCTAATTAATTGGTAGTGTCCAGCCATCAGCTGGCAGTTGTAACACCGACTACAATCCCAAGTAAAGTTACTTGTAAGGAATGATTAAACAGCAAGGGATAATGCGTTCTGAGGGACAGCACTCTAGCATCACGCACATGCTACTCTTCTGGATTTTCACAGGAAAATGCTTTTAGCCAGGGGGAGAAGAAATCTTTTCCACTAGTGCCACCCTATTAGGACACCATTACTTACCTACAGCAACTTGAATAACTTGAATCGTCTTTTCTTGATCTTTTGTTTTCAGTAATGCCAAGTCTAAATGACATAGCTGGTTTCCTTGATTTTACAGGTTTTGACTAGAAAGATACCAGATATAATTTGGGGTGCGTATAACACCTCCAAGGTCAATGAATCAGGTCTATATTTGTCCCTGTAACTGTCAAATCGTCTTTTTTTCTGCACAATTAGATGAAAGGATAGCAATGTATCTGCATCTTCTAGCAGATGATCGGTGCGCTACCATATGCCACAGCTACTGATGTTCTTATAACAGACCTGAAAAATCCATATCTGAATGCTTTCCATACTTGACTCACCAAAAGCTCACAGACTTTTGGAAATAATCTGATTTGTACAAGCTTGTCAACAAGAGGAAATGGACAGCAAAACAAGTACCTTCTCACAGACATTCAATTGCTTTTGTAGATGTTACAAGGACTTTAACTACAACAGCAGCACTGAGGCTATAATGAAGCCTGAATAACAAAGTTTAAACATTCTGATCCTATCTATAAACTTCAGTATGGAAAATACAGATAAAAATGGTTCTCATTTCATCTGGAAAAACTTACGTAGAGATAACTGCAATGTAGCATTGAGAGTGGATTTTAACATCAGTCACTACTGAAAGGATTTTTTAACTAGTTGTATTTTACAGAGCATTGTGTAGCTACATATGGTTTAGCCTGAGTAGCATTATCTACGGTGCTGAGCTTTCAGGAAGGGCTTCAAAAAGATACATTGCAATCCAGCTTTAATTAGATTTATTGCATGACCTTCAGCAAATCTCTCAACTGCTGCTTGTAACACCACCTCTAAAATGGGAGCAGTGACCTCACTTAACCTCTCTCCCGTCAAAAGACTGTGAAGCTGAGTGATGCTTGCTTTGGTTTCCTAACTGTTGGAAGTGGGAAGTTTGGGAATTTCTATGCTAGCCTGGGATCATATGGTACCTTTCAATAATGCAGGACGTCGCCTCATGGCTGATGGAAGAGGAGTAGGTTTGCCAGTCTCCATTTGGCAGTTCTCGCACTTGTACTGTAAAATACCGTATTGGTGAAGATCCATCGCTTCCCGGGACCCACTTCAACAGCAGACTCCGTGACGACACATCACTCTGGGGGGTCATCACCTGCCTGGGGGGTGCTGGTCGTTCTGCAATTAAACCATAATTCGGTACTTCTTTGAGAGGAAATTCAAGCTAACATGAAACGTGACAGCCTGATCAGATTTTCATAGTGGTAGCGCTATGGGAGACTGAACTTCAGGATCTGCCCCATGAAGAACACAAACCACCTCATTCCTTAACCTCCTACTGCAAAGAAGAGCAGTAAAATCGATTCTTTTCTCCCTGCACAGGACACCATTAAATATACACCTTCCTACATCAAACCTGGGGGTGGTGGTGGTGGTGTCAGCCTGGTAGGTTAAGGAAGAACCATTAGGACCAGCAGCCAAGCAAACCAAGGAAATCTTTAATGAAACTCAGCTATGCTTCTAGCTGCAATTGCTCTTTTGACAGAATTTGCCTATAAACTAGTTCACTTTTTAACCTGTGCTTACTACTTGGTACCATGGGACTACGTTCTTTCTCTGTGTGCTGTGTAGCATCCTCTTCCACCAGCTGCTCCCCAGCTGAAGCATGAAGACGAGGAAGGGATGAGCTGGAACAGGCTGCTGTGCAGCAGAGTCCAAGCACACAACTTGCAGCCAATAATTCCTGTACCGGCTCTCTCTGGCCAGGGACTGGGAACCATCAGCAGCTCCTGCTGCTGCTTCCAAAGCCCAGCCTGGGGACAGTGCAGAGCTGGGGGTGAGCACCCACTGCAGTTCACTTCCAGAGCTCCCCAGTTCTTCCCTTCGTGCCCACTAACCCTGAACCTGCAAAACCTTGAGCCTGCAAAACCCAACCAGTGCCTGTGCTGAGGGAGAGCTCTCCAGAGTAATTACCCGTACACCTTTTAGATGAGGCAGGGAATGGAAATGGAGGTATAAGCATGCTGGTCCCCAACTGTTTCAATATAGATCTCCTTTCCCGTCACTGTGTCTCCGCACTCCATCGATTTCAATAGAGAAACTCTATAGAGTGAGGAATAATTGTTTAATTGTTTATCATGAAGATTATTGATTCTGATTAAAATGTGTGGCATGTAATAAAGCAGAAATTGATTGGAGACACCGCAGTGACTTGCTTTTGAGAAGCAATTCAATTCAACTTCATCAGCACTTGTTTCCACGAACACAACTCCGCCTGCCCGATTCCTCACCGCTCCATAGGGCCAGCACTTCACTGCCTTACCATAAAACCATTTCCTATATTTTTTGGCATTTCTCTGCAGCATGCTCTTGCTGACACTGGTGCCCAAAGATTTGTAAGCTATCAGCTGGAGGAAGCCCCTGGTGCCAGCAGCCTGCGAGCTGGAGTACAATGCAAAAGGTCAATGCCTTACACTGACAGGCTGTGACAGGTATTCAGGGTTATTCTATCAGAGGAAGCGAGTGTTGTGCAGGGATTTAATACTCTCTGCTGATAAGCTTTAACCAGCTTGCAGTTTTGGGCAGGTCAGATCTTGCAGTCAGTCCCCCATGACTGGGTTTCCTTCTGCGGCTAATGGGAGATCTTAAAATCTCTTGTATGGCAAGACATACTTCCTGACTGTTTGTACAAACCCATTAGTATAAAGAGTTTATTTATGGGAATTTAGCCACGAGCAAATGCTAAGGTGAGCGAATTGCACAGGAATGTAAGGCCAGGCCATGTGACTCAATGGACTACTTTTAATTTCTTGCCGCATTTACATTTTCTGACTCAGTTCTGCTCTGATCACTGGAGTTACTATTCTGAAGGGTAACACACTACTACATAGATTCAAAGCACTACAGAAGAACCTCTGGAGGATACAGCTACAATGCAAGTCGAGATCTATAAATCACAGGTGTAATTGCAAAATGTAAAGATTTATATTGGGATTATCCAAGGAATATAAAAGGACAAGAGTGACTGATTTTGCTAATTTTTGAGGGAATTTTTGTGTCTGCCTACCTTAGTATCAAGGGCTGCACAGAGTATTGAATGAATTTTTATTAATGGAAACCAAATATCTTTTCACTCTAGAATATTTATTGCCATGTACAGAAGTTTCAGGTTTGTTTGTTTATTCACTTGTTAGCAGAATAGCTGCGCTGGATAGATTTCTTTATCATCCCCTCATATCAATCTTGCTGATATGATATTACACAATTCTTCTCTCTACACTTTACATACGGGATCACTTCAGTTAATGCTCCCTGCCTTGGGACTCAGATCCATAGCATGCATAGAGATACAGCAGAGCCATCCATCAAAAAGAGAAAGGGTGCATTTCATACTATGGCTTGCCTATTCAAGATAACCCTAAAGCATCGATAGCAACAAGAGATCATTGTTCCCACAGCAGAGCTGGGAGTTCTGCCTTGAGCTATTGTGTATCCAGCAACAGCTTGTGCATGGTCTGTGAAATCCGAGCACATTTTATTGAAAAGGAGAGGCTCCAAGCTTTGAGTATTCACTTTATTGGGCATGGTGGGGCTTTTTGAAACTTCCATATGTTGGACTTTAAACTTCCACTCTGACAGCAATCAGACAGGGGTGGAAGATACCTTGAGCCGATAAATCTCTTTGATGGACAGTATCTTTAGCAGAGGTGCTTTAAGTTTCCTAACACAGCTCTGGAAGTTGTTTCTCTGAGGACTGCACTGTTACACACTGGGAAGGCTGCACATGACCTAGAGAGCTATGCCAGTGAGAATTTTAACACCAAACAGGCCAGAAGTAGTTGAAGTGCACCCCACAGATCTTGTTGCCTGTTGTTGAACATCATAGACCCATAGGATGGTTTGGGTTGGAAGGGACCTTAAAGACCATTGAGTTCCGACGCCCCGCCATGGGCAGGGACACCTTCCACCAGCCCAGGGTGCTCCCAGCCCCGTCTAGCCTGGCCTTGAGCACTGCCAGGGATGGGGCACCCACAGCTGCTCTGGGCAGCCTGGGCCAGCGCCTCACCACCCTCACGGTAAAGAATTCAGGCCAATGCCCTCTCTTCTTAGAAGTATTATAGGAAAATAATACGGAAGACATTATTATGTGGGCAAATCCTTACTCTTGTACTAAATGATTTGCAAGGTCTAGAAAGGAGTTAAAACAAGAGATTGCTTAGCAGGCATGTTTTAAGAACTGGAAATAAATGTAACTGGTTGTATTATAGTGCAAGACTTGGGCAAGAGCCAAGACCAGGCACACAAGCACATGCAAAAGTGTTAACAATAGTTGAAAGACACCTGTGGAGGTCTGCCCTAGTTACCTGCTGAAGGGTGCTTCTCTCTGAACTGTGATTTTTATAAATCACAGAAGTTGCATACTTCTAATTTTTGAGAGAGAAGTTTTCTTAAAGATCAATATCCAGACAACTCAACAGATCCCAGCGGCACATGGCACACGATCCAGTGATGCCGGTAACGCTACCCTGGCTAGTTTTGACTTTGCCAGCTCAAGAGACCAGATACATGCTTTGCAGTGGAACATGGCGTATAGTACAAGACCAGAAGAAAACCCACACTCCTGTTCCTTACCACTATATTCTCTTTTAGCTCTGAATTATAAAAAAATAAAACCTTCATGCACAAGTAGAAAATATAATTTTTCTAACTGGCATCTCTAGGGATCTGTTCTAAGACTGGGGAATTGAGCAGTTACTTAAGCCAAAGCATTAAAAAAAACAAGTAATGATGCAGAGCAGAATCTGTAATACCTTATATACCTTTCATATTTTGATACATTTGGTATCTAAGCATCTGGTTTCATTTATACATGTGTAACTGGTGCTTTCTTCAAGTAGGTTCCCCACAGAACAGAACCTGACTGGAGGTTCAGAATGCGAATAACCATTTTATGGCTGATGCAAGAAGCAGAAAAATTCTGAGTGATCCAGATGCAAACACTCTGCTCGAGTGTGTGGCAGTGAAAGGCCAGAGTATTTGCTAACACATTAGGTCAGGACTGAGGTACGATGGAGCAGCTGTGGAGAAATCCTGCAAGATCGCCACCTCTCATTTTGCATTCTCTAATCAATATAATTCATCCATCACTTACTTTCTTAAGATTGCAATCTTTCTAGAAAATGAGAGAGCTGAAAAAAGATCTGACTGCCGGAGGAGGCTGCGTATGGCCAATATAGCAGCTGATGGAAAAATCAATCTCCAACAGCCTGGCAGGTTAGAAGAACTGTGTCTCATAAAAGTCTGTCTTGCTCACCAGGTTTCTCAAATCATGATGGTTTGGGGCATGTTTATGGGGTGAGAGGGAGGAGCTGCACAGGCTGTAGCTTGTTATTAAAGTTCCCCTAAACGCAGCGCAGACTCCAATGCATGCAACAGCAAGTACCTCAACCTGTGGCTGCAAGCATTACCTCTTTTTTCTGTTGTGATCACTGTGGCTTCCAGAGGCTCCCCCCAGCCCTGCCTGGTCTTGGCAGATGTCCGGAAGATGTATGCTGACTCAGGGGTGAGATCCGTAGCAGTAAACTGCCTGACTGTTGAGCCAACCTCCACCGTCGTGAACTTGTTCGGGCTGCTGCTGGCCAGTCGGTAGGCAATCTGGTACCCTGAAGTCACAGCATCAATGAGAGAGAGAGAAAGGGTTAGGGTTTTCTTCCAGCAAAAGAGCACCAAAACTACTATTAGTTTAACATAATTGTTTCTCTGAGACCGGAATGAAGTAATTTACTTCCTTTAGTGTTATAAACCACTGCTGCGTGGCAGTCCTCCCCCAGTCAGGTGCTGTACCTTATGAGGAAATCATACACAGCGGTGCACACAGGGGTCTATTGAATATGATCTGCAATAAAGCTGATTGCACTTGCCATCCTTGATACCAATGTGATAGAAAACCAGTTTAATCCTTCCTGAGGATACCGGTACCTTTTCAGAAAGGCAAAGGAACAGACTCCGTGCAACTGATGTCACCTGGTTGAGCCAGTTCAAGCCGACACTCTCAGCTCTCAGCTTCCCCTGCCCCAGCACAGCCGCGCACAGGCACACGTGGACGCACACACACTCGTGCTGCTCTGCCCTCTCACAGCTGCAGCACCGGCTTGAGCTAAAGGTTCTTCAGCTGCAGCACAGCTGGATTGCCCAAACTGTGCAGCCTTCATACCGCTCAAGTAAAGGCTTGCTCCTGCTTTCGCACTTGCCTTTTCCCAGCTCTCCCACTCCCCTGTAACTGCCCGGCGAGCGCTGACCCTTCTCCTCTTCTGCCATTCAACGCTGCTGCCCTTACCCACAGCCCAAAGCAGCAGCCCGCAAGCTGTGAGGTCCTGCCTCAACCATGCGGCACTTAATAATCAATTTTGTTGATGCCTGTAAGTGATAATCCCCAGTCCAACCTGCCTGACAATTAGGAGTTCACAGTTTAGCCTGTATTATTAATGATTCAACTGTGCAAAGGAGGGCTTTCCAGAGTTCTCACGCACCACTAGCAACAACTGTCCCCCGAAGAGGATCTGCCAAATGTTCAAACCCATTCTGTAAACCCAGCAATTTAATCAGGCTCTCACTTCTGGAGCTCAATGGTAACTTTCAGTCCAGCTGCTGACTTCCAAAATCAATTAATACCAGAACTGGTGTGGGGCTTTATTGCACAAGCTGAATACAGTTGTATGATTAAACGCTTCACGGAGTTAGACAGGGCAGAGGGCAGCCAACAAATCCAAATCAAACCAGCTGAAAACAAAACAGTCATGACATGATTCTGCCAACCCTCTGCTCATCTTCCCAATGACCGAAAGGGGTCTGCAGCACCTGAGACCATCTCTTTCTCTTGGAATTAATATCCCAGCTAGAGCCTGAACTCCCACCACATTTTGGCTGTAACAAGAACAAGGGGAGCCAAACCCCGCGTGCTTCCTTCGTGAAGGTCAGTGCATGAATATGGAGGGTTTCATCTTACCTGTGGCTATTAGACAAAGTCAATGACATTTGTTTCCCACTGCAAATATGCCACATGCCCACTCACAGAGAAGGCAGAAACAGAGTTCCTGCACTCTCCTGAATGAACGCCATGCTTGCGTGTGGTGCACGTTGTCACAAACACTGGAATTAAATTGGGATACAGATGGTATTAATTTTGGTGTGCTGACTCACAGTGCTGTTGACTATGCACCAGAGTTCCCTTGTCCTTTTTTTTTCTTTGGCAGCTGCTAGGGGAGGTGGGGCAACAGCCAGAGCTGCCTCGCATAGAACGAATTTGATCACAGCAATACCTCAAAGGGTGAACTTGGCTTTTCTAAGCATCTGTGGCTTCAGACAGTGCTCCTGCAGGCTGAGGTTACAAACAGGTTTGGGAACAGAGCCGAGTCACTGCAGTGCCTTAATGTGCTCTGAGCACCCACATTTGAAGGTGAGCATCGTGAGCATCAGCAGCGAGAGGCTCCCGGCACCCCAGCGGGCTCACCCCGCGCTGCCTGGGGTACCCTCGCACGCCGCGGCTGTCAGTTTGCTAGGCATATTCCTACAGCACCATTTCCACAGCCGGGTGGCTAGCATTAGACTCCTTAAGGGCCCGAAGGAACATTGAAGGAGGAGTGGCTAAGGATTTGGGCTTGTCTAGGTTGGAAGAAAGGAGGCTGAGGAGCGGCTTCATTGCTTTCTGCAGCTTCCTGAGGAGGGGCTGTGGAGAGGGGGATGCTGAGCTCTTCTCCCTGGTATCCAGCGATAGGACACATGGGAATGGTCCAGAGCTGCACCAGGGCATGTTTAAACTGGACACTGGGAAGCACTGAGGGTAGTCAGACACTGGAACAGGCTTCCTAGAGAGGCGGCCGATGGCCTGAGCCTGCCAGTGTTTAAGAGGCATCTGCAGAACGCCTGTAACACCCCGCTTTAACGTGGCCAGGGCTACATGTTCACCGTCGGGCCCTTCCAACTGAAACAGCCTGTGCTACACCAATAAATAAAAAAGTGATTTTTTTCGAGCTCCTGAGCATGCTTAGATCCTAGTAAAGTCTTAGTGTCTTACACTTCGAACATTTTGATTTTTTCCACCTGCAAATACTTCCTTTTATCCACGGCACCAGCTCTCCCATTACTGGTCCAATACATTTCATGACAGTATTTCTGTACCTTTAATACTATAACACTTTGATCATTTTAAAGCCCACGGAAAGACAGATATCAACGGGGAGAAGTAACTGAGATACTACAATCGTTTTTGTTTATACAGATATGAAGAATGTGGGAGTAAAAACCCCGGTGCAGGATCTTAATAAGGGGGAAAAACAGTCAAAGAAAAGCACTGGGGAATTTTTGCAGCAGCAGGAAACATGAAGGAAGAAATGACTAAGATGGCTAAAGAAGTTTGATAAAGGGACATAAGACGTAAAGAAAAAGACCTGGAGGGAAACAGAGAATATTAAAAGAATAGAAAAGTTGATTTATCTAGTTATTAAAAGATAAGTATGATATCTGGGACATATCCTTGTCAAACAATTTCCTCTCTTTTCTAAACCTTTGTAAAATATAAAGTGTAGTTAAAATGTAAGGAGGGAATAGAAAGATAACTATTTACTGCCAAATGGTGGTACTTGTGCTGGAAAGCCAATTACAAACACGTTCAGATTAGGCAAAGGAACACATACATATCTAGGCCATTGTAATAAGTTACACAAGAGTGGATCCTTGGCTAGTGTAGAAACTAATTTAGCCATGAGAAAGGAGAAATCACTTGTCACAGCCCGTCTCCCTGACAGGCTCCACAAACGCCCTTTCAATGCATCCCTGTGAAAGAGGGTATCAGCCCTCACTCTCCTCTCCTACGTCTGCCGCTTGGCTGATGATCTGGGTAAATATCTATTTTCCTGGATATCTCAGGCAGAGCTTACACAACCAGAGCCGTCACCTTTACGGATTTCCTCAGAAACTTGACACTTTCCTTGGTCTAATTTGAAGGTACATATCCAAGCTCTGCACCTGAACTCAGCTCACTCCCATTGCTACCTACAACCCACCTGAGAGACAGCCAGTATCTTAATTTTGATCCCCTACATCACCTTCTCCTATTCGATGTTTTGGATCAGCCAGGATACATAGCGCCATAAAAAGCATCACTTTTCTTTTTTCTGAGTGGCACAGAAGACACAGTATTTAAACTACAGCTTGGATAATAATCAGGGCTAATGCAAGATCAAAAAGATAAATTTATTAAGTTGATGAATTTTAGCAACAAGGGATGGAAGAAGACAGGAAATGTTAAGTGAAATCAAATGAGGCAAATCAATAGAGGTAAATGGAAAGTGTTCAAAGAGAAATTAACGTATGCTCAAGGGCTATAAGAAGCAATAGCTACAATTGCTGCAGTGAAGGAATAAGGAAGTTTCCTTCCTTGACTAGATTATGACGATAAGATGATGCAGATATAGTAAAAAAAAATAATCAAATATTCTTAAAGAAAGTAAAATCTTTAAAAGGTGATCAGAACAAACGTTTTTAGGAAAGGAGTATCTTACAGCATATGAACCATCTGGAAGGTCAGTGAGAAGAATTCATTTTGTTTTCTTAATTTTATTCCCATATCGCGTTATATCCCAAACCTCTTCTGCTGTTGGGAGTTCTGCTGTTCACAGGCTACAACAGCATTAAAAAAGCCCTGAAAGATCAACTCTTCAGGAGTTTATTTATTCATTGAAACTAGGCTTATTTCTTGCATTAGCATATTTTCAAGTATTTTTTGCACAACTGCAAGCAGTTTCATGAGCTACGCTTTCTGAACTCAATAAATGGCAACAGTCTGAACCGCCTGTTAAATGTTAGGTCATTGTAACACAACCAGTGGATTCCCCAAAGCAAACAGGCAAGAAGATGACAACACACCATGAATATAAAAAAGCTTTCAAGCTCATCACCATACAAAACCCTTCAGAACTGACAGCACCCGTTCATGCAGGCCATGGTGCAGCAGAGATACAAACACTTATTAATTTGTCACAGAACTTAGGGAAAGCCAAATGATACTGGGAGGTGACGGGCTGCCCAGTGGAGCAGCAATCCAGTTTGTTGATTTTGCTGCTTATCTGGTAAGGGGCCAGTGGGTGTGCAAAGGCAGTGTAGGATCAAAATATGAATTTGCAAACGTGGATTACTTTCAATTTTGGTTCTAATTCTTAGTGCAGTTCTTACACTCTTTTGCAATAAGCTTCAGGTAAACGCTAAATACAAAGACACAATGAGAAATACTAACCAGGGCCTGGAAGGATGCAGGGTGGGCTCTCACTTTCAGGGAAGCTCATAGCTAGAGGTGTACGTATGCACATCAATGCATCATTTTTCCTCAACAGCATTTGAAGGAACTGTGTTGGGTGATAGCTGAACACAGCGCAGAAAAGAAGACAGAGTGAAGCCTCAGATGGTTAGCATAACATTCCCAAAAGGAGAAATGGAAATATCTAGCAGTCTTCCGCAGCAAAATATTTAAACAAACAAACAAGTGGTTTTCCTTTTGGTGCCTGCCAGTATTTCATCCTGCTAATCTCTCTCTGAAATGCTAGAACATGTTTTGATATAGATTACAAAAATGTTAGCTGCAAAGGTGCTTGTATACTCGGAGGACAAAGCTAGCAGAGCAGGAACATTAGTTCAAAGGCTCCGAATTTAAGTTCTCTTGCAAAGCAAGTGTTTTTCCTTTCCAACCCCACCAGTGAATAGAAAGGCACTGTGCAAAATCACATTAACTTATTAATTTCAACAACACTACTTCAGTGCACTTGACTGTGGGGGTTACGGTGGTGTTTTGAAAGTTCATTACAGTAATGAGATCTAAAAGGTGAACAGGAAAAAAACCAACCTCGCAACCTTTACTTCAAATGCTACACATTGTTTTTTATCTATTTTTGGAGCAAACGTCACTTCTTAGGAAAGATCACAGAAGTATCCAACGTGAGTAATTTTTACTTTTTCTCTCTGACATTGGTGGCTTCCATGAAGCTCAATATTTCTACTATTGAAAAATGAAAGAGTAAGAACTGTTGAATAAAGACAATGGACTTCAAAAGAGGTGGACTGGGGGAACTGGCAGGTAACACCCCCCTGGGAAGGAATTATAAGGGAAAAAGGAATTCAGGTTAGCTGGCAGTTTTAAAAGAGACAAAATTGGTACAACTATCCCAACGCAGACCAAAGATGTTAAGAGGCCAGTATGTTTGCATTCAGAGCTTACTAATGACCTGAAAATCAAAACTGAATCTGACAAAACGTTGAAACGGGACACATGTCTAAAGGAGCGTATAAATAGGCAGCACAAGCATGTAGGGACAAAATCTGAATGGCTCAAGTGCAAAGTGAGTTGTAACTTAAAGGGCATCAAAGACAATGAGAAAGATTTTATAAATACATCAGAAATCAGAGAGACAGAAGGACGACAAGTCAACTAGTGGGAAGAAAAGAAGAGCGCAAGACAGGCAAGACAGAAAAGAACGGAAGGCTGATACCTCCGCTGCTTCATTTCCACACACACAAGTTGATGCTGACTAGATTCTTAAGGTAAATTAAAGTGACAACAACATAAATAGGGATGTAGGCTAGAATAGAGAACAGCTTAACGAATACTTAGTTAAGCTAGATGTAATCAAGTCAGAAAGGCCCGATGAAATGTGCCCCGCAGTGCTCATCTAACTAGCTGGAGCCATCTCTGAATAATTAGCGATTATCTTCAAGAACTTTTGAAGGATAGGTGACATCCCAGAACGCTACAGAAAGGCAAGCAGAGTATCCCATATTTTAAAATGCAAAAAGACTGCCAAGAGGAATTATGGACAAATCAGACTAAACTTCAATACCCAGAAAGATCCTGGGAAAAAAATACGAGTCAACGTAAAGTGCCAAGGAACAGCCAATATGTATTTGTCTGGAGCAAATAACAAATATCAAATAATCTGTTTTCCATTTTGACAATGTAATTGGCCGGGTGGGAAGAGTAGATACGACATCAAGTAAGGCTTTAGTATGGTTGCACACAGCCCCACCAAAAGCAAAAAAAAAAGAAACAGAATCTAAGAGAAATACTACACATTTTGACATGAACACTTTCAGAAAAAAAAAAAAGTCAGAACGTTGTTATCAATAGTTTGCTAACAAACTGGGAGGACATATTAAGCAAGCTCTCATGAGACCTCATGAATGAGTCTGGTTCTGTTCAATACTTTCATTAATGATCTGGCTGATAGAATTGCCAGTCTACTTGCAAACTCCAAAAATGAAACCAAATTGTGAGTGGCTGTGTGCACTTTAGAGGACAAGAGTGTAATTTAAAGTGATCTCGATAATGAGGAGAGATGGTCTGGAATCAGTAAGATGAAATTCAATAAAGGAACCTGCCAATTATCACAGTTACAAAGAAAAAGCTTCAGGTACATATAAAAGAGGGATTGACTGACCTGGAAGTGTTCTGCAGTAAAAGGGTAAGAATTAATAGCGGGTCATAAACCTACTTAGCTACACCACCAGTGCTGCAAAAAAGTCGAGTCAGGACAGAAGCAAGTATCCTGAGACATGTTACCGGGATGTGACGGTGCAAGGCATCAGAAACAGCAGACCACAGGCTGAGCATCCAAGCATTCCTTAAGGGACAATTTCCCCTTCCCTCCCAACCCTGCGTTTTTGTGATTTTATCATCAACATAGCAGGAATGAGTAAGAACCAGCTGAGAAGGGGATACACTGCACAAAGCGCTCTGCAAAGACAGCACAGAAGAGAGCTCCTACTCCACCGAGTTTGCAGCTTCAGCAACTAAGGCTGACAAAGTGCAGCAACATGAGACATTGGAACACAGTCGGGAAAGCAAAACCTCCTTTGTACTTTCTCATCATTTCTATCAAATGATTTTTTTTCTCCTTAACCACATCCTGTGATTCAAATCCCAGTATCTACTGAGAGCAAGTTCTAGGACACACAGTTCCTTAAAAAAAGCAACAAATCAAACCCACAAGACAACCTGGAAGCCAAGCTTCCCTGAGCTGCAGAGAAACCCTGTGTGGATCTGTCTCTGACAGCTAATGGCTGCCAAACTTCACACAGGCTCGTTCTTGTGCTTAGAAAATCCCTGCAGCATCTGCCTTCAGGTCCCATTTGATGATATCCCTGCATCGCCAGGATCACTTTGGGAAACCACACACCTAAGCAAATACTGTGAGTTCTTGACTGAAGATTTAAATGCAATGTAAGACCGGTCCTTTATTTAAAGGGATGACACCAAGGCAGGCAGGCACCCTCCACCCAGCAACGGAGGCTTTAGGAAATACTGCTAAAGGTCTACACGCAAGGCTGAGCGGCGGCGGTGAAACCAGAAGCAGAAAGGCCTGGCAGACTGAGAACTGAAAAAAAAAAAACAAAACAACCAACCCAAAAGCTTTTGCCTCAGTTTTTGGAATTGAGACACAAATCTTTACTCACCAGCTGGAACGACTGTAAAATGTGTTTAACATCAGCAGAGAACACAAAATTGCTGGGTAACTATTAGCTACTTTAATTTTAGAGGCAGGAATGGATCCTTAGGTTGTAAAATTCTTCATGTTTTAAGTACAAGTAGTGGCTGGTGTCCACAATTGCAAAGGCAGCCCAAGAGTTATGGGAGCAGGAAGGTAAGAAGGTTTTCCACAAATTCCTGTCATGCCGTGCTGCCTCTGTTTCCCTTGATGAAAGCCAAATATGAGTTAACTCCCTGTGACCTGTCAGCCAGTATTATGCAAAGGAAGCAATAAAAAGGAAGCAAAGATGAAACCGAAACAGCAGGTGTGCCGGCAAAAGCGAGCGGAGGGAAGGAGGGGAAAATCCAGCTCTCCCTCGCTGCAGCTCCACAGGCAGTTTGCCCAGCAGCCAGCCAAATGGGTTACAAACCCAAATGCAGATGGGAAGAGAGACAACAATTCGAACAGTGCCATGAATGACATGTAATTCTGGCTCAGGAAAACACACCGTGGAGCCGGGCAGACTCCCGGTACCACGTCTGTCAGCTGACACCAACATCTCTTCTTTTCTTTAGCCACAGATTTGCTTATGTGTGCTTTCTAATCTGATGTGCAAGGGGAAGGAAAACCCAACAGCTGGAGCTTGCTGTGATCCCCAGCCCTCCCCTCCCAGCCCTGCGTTTGCTGCTCTGTCTTACCCAGAATAATCCCATTGGGCTCCTCTGGCGGCTGCCAAACGATCCGTACGGATGTCAGCCTCACCTCGGGGAACACCAGCCTCACAGGCGGCCCGGGGGCTGGAAAGAAAAACAGAAATCAGATCGTGCTAGCATGCATGGCATGTCAGAGGAGGAATTGCAAGTTTTCTGCTCCCCTTGCAGAGAAGGCAGCCGGGGCTGTATCCCACCACCAACCGTAGATGGTGGGGAGCCCCTATGTATGCACATCATATACATTTATTCTGAGGAATCCTGTCCATGGCCAAATGCCTCCAGCACCCACAGACAACAAACATGACACAGAACCAGCGCACCCTACAGTGTCTTACCCACACCTGTGGAACGTTTAGCAGGATGCTGTGACAAAGGAGCTCTGACCTCTGCAAGAGTTACCCCCACCTCCACAGCCGAGGGGTCCCTGCTAACAGCTGCATCACCACTGGGTAACGCCACATACTGTGGAGCAAGTCACTGAATTGCCTTTACAGAGAGCTACGTGTCAGCTTAATCCACTTCATACTTGTTGGAATTCAATAGTATCTCCTCCCCACGCCATCAGCACCAGCTTTGAACTGCCTTCTAATTTTACATTCTGATTTTACATGTGCATTTTAAAGACCCAGGTCTGAGCAGGAGAACCGGAGGCAGGTGAGATGCACATTAACACTGATGGCTGGTGGCTGTGCTGACCATCCCAGGTTCGTGAGGTGAGGAGATGCTAATTCATACATTAGTAGCTGCAAAATTTCCCCTTCAGGACAAATTCCACCTGCATTACCCCTGATGATACTTTTAATTAAGTTGCGCCCAGAGGAGACACAACATATTTATGTCAGGGGTATAGAGATGGAAGAACAATTTGTACCATTTGCCAACATGCACTTATGGAGGAAACTGCTATAATGGGGTTATCAAAAACAAACAGTTTTAAATATTTCTCATTATAGTTCGATATGTACATTTCAGTGAGCGCTGCTTCTCTCCCTGCAGAGTTCTGCTAACAGTAATTTCTCTTTGTTTCCTTTCAGAGAAAAGCCAAGTCCCCATGCAGGCAGTATGCTGAAAAAATGTCTAAAAACATCAGGGAGCTGCTGTCCCTGATCCTACATGCTCCCGCTCCGTCCCTGCACTCCGCAGAAAATGTCTTGGTAAGCCTCAAGCCTGAATGTGTCCTCAGCCCAGCCAAATTACCTTAATGAAGTTGCTTTTAGAAGCCAGTATTTATTCCATCACTATTGTGAAAAGATTTTGATGAAAAAGAGAGAGAGGTTTTCTTGTTCATCTTCACTGGCAGCAATAAACAGACGCCTCTCACACTGATACTAACATTCATTTACTACTGAAAAGATAATGGAACTAAAAGTAACTTGAGCATCTGCAAAGCCAAAAATATTTTAAGAGTGGAACTAAACTTCTGCAAGAGTCCCTCAGCAGGAATGCTGCCACCACACCGATGTGGCCAGACAGCACTGGGGCAAGGGGCTGCCTTCAACACACCGAGCTGCACCCTGGAGTCCCTGAGCTCATGGTAAGTGCTGGAGGCAGTTGCAAAAGGAAGCTGGTAGGAGTATTTTCCAGGGCCAATGCCTCCTTTTCAGGAGGAAAAAAAAAAAAAAAAAAAAAGGAGAGAGAATGGATTACTGAAGTTGTAAATACCATATCTCTCCTTCAGTCCAATCAGACTCAATTTGTTTATTGCTTTCAATTGCAGCACTCTATTTTTTTTTTTTGGAGAATGATTGAACTTCAATAGGAATTTATAATTGGCCTTTAAAAAATGTCTCCAATAGAAATTGTCTACACCAAGCTTCAGAGTACAATTTTAGATATTTTTTTTTTCCCCTCTTCATCAGCTGTGGGGAAAGATGAAACAGAGGACTCTGGTTTTCTGTGTTTTTGCCAAATCCTCAGCCCACGATCGATGGAGTAGGCTGAGTGATACTAGCTAGGCACCCAAGTCCTTCATTGGAAAAAAAAAAAATTAAAAAATTCCAAATAGCCCACACTTGCATCACTGAGAGAAAGCACTGATAAAAGGTTGGCTCAAATAAGATACTTATTTTGGTAACCTTTAAACTTACCATCATCCTTGGTTCTTTCTATGACTGCCGGAGAGCTGGGGACCCCATCTCCGATACGAGTGAATGCCAGCACCTGGATCTCGTAGAGCACGTATTTCCGCAAGGCAGAGAGCAGGAAGGACTGAGTGTGGTTACCTCTCACTATTTGGCTCTTTGGTTCTGAGTCTAAATCTTTTGCTTTGAAAAGTATCTGCAGAATAAATCAATATGAAATGTAGAAAGAAAAGGATTGTTACATGTGGGCTGAAAAGAGGGGGACACATTTTAGACTCTTCCTTTTCACAAAATAGAAAATGAGGTTATATTCACCAACCACCCCTTCCAAACACAGCACGCTTCCTATATCCTCTCCAGCTGACATGAATAATATAACTATCCAGCAGGTGAATAATAAATAGCAAATGCAAAAACATATCCAGGTAACGTATTAAAGATTAAATAAGCATGAAACTCCAGCTGCATACCTTGTAACCCAGGATCAGACCATTCTGCTCGGACTCCGGGACTGTGGCCCACGTCAGAAGGATCTGGGTGGAACTCACGGCTTCAGCAGAGACGTTCTCAGGAGGAGCAGAGGGAACTGGAATGACATGGCATCACCAAAAAGCAGAAATAGGTGAGACATACCAGATCATTTTGCTCCATCTCCCTATCTGCTTGGGATTATTCCAGGATCCCATAGAAGAGTATTCCAATCAAAAGGATGGAACAGGTTCCCGGCAACCCCTTCCTCTTGTATTCATCCTACATCATCTTTCTATTTCAGCCTGCTTCACAGTTTCTTGCCAGTTCATCTTAGAAATCACAACGTTTGTAAAGAGCTAAACATTTAATACTAACCAGTGTCTACAGATAAGACAGTAAATACAGTCAGATATGAATAAATTTCAAGTTCTATATATCTGCAGTAATTAGAATTAAGTTTAAATTGCTGGACTTCTACAGAAGTCTATCTCCTAGTATTTCTTTCACATACATTTTATTTCCCTGTGCCAAAAGCGAGAAATCTTTATGAATGGGAGTTTATCTTATGGTACGATCTGTTCGAACAAGAAGTTTTACACCCCCCTGGCCTCCTATATTATCTGAAAGGGAATTATAGCATCTTGTCTAGAGTTAGCAATAATTTCAACGACTGGATTGCACTCCCAGTTCAGTAAGAAGTTCTTTAACCTCTAAGCCTTTTGATTATGTGATAGTGCTCAACATTTGCAATACATCAATTATAGACGGATACATTAATGCAAGGTGTATTTTCAGGGACTGATACAGTGTAACTGAAAGATATGCCTATTTCATTTATGTTGCAAAATTGGCTCCTATGAAACTAGAAACATCATTAGAACGGATGGCACAGGAACACTGTAATTTTCTCTGACTCGAGAGAAAAGCAAACTTGCATTTTCTCATGCCATTAAAACTCTAACTGATGCAGAACCACCACACAACTGCAGGCTTTTGTAGGCAAGCTTAATAGCATGCCATGTTACACAAGCAGAATTTGAGGCTATTTTTAAGAGTTCACATTTTATGCTGCCCTTTTGCATTTATTTTATCCCCCCCCTTCCCCTGTGGCATTTCCAACATCTGAAGGGTACAGTCTGCTTTAAAGCATGATCCACCTGTCAGACCTCAAGAGAACATTCCCCAAGTTATGTTACACAAGCGCTTATGGACAGTAAGGCTTGATTAGGTCCTGAATACATCACAAAAAGGAGCACAAATCTCTGCCAAAAGTAATGCTTTCCTGGCTGTCCGAATTAAAGAACAGATCTGCTGTTTTGAAGGAGAGCTCCTGAAGCTCCTAGCAACATGAACAAGATAATGAATATGACACCAGAATTAATACAAATTAAAAAAAAAATCACACACACACCACCCTTGTGCACTCAAGGTTAACCACAAAGACAGTAATTTCTGAAACAATTTCTCTGCTACCAATTATGTGGGACATGAAAAACAGAGCATCATCACACAAAACTGCAGTGGACTAAAAATCTAATTTTTTTTTCCCCTCCAATGCTGAAGTGCCTTTTTTTTTTTTTTTTCTTTTTCCCAAATTTTCTGCTAGATTTATCCCCCACAAGGATATAATTATGTTAAAGGAAAATAGATTGCCAGGAGCCATGAATGTCTTTGGATAGCTGCCATAACTTTATCTGTAGATCTTCACAAAGCTACTCCCACATGAATCACTTCTGGAGAGAGAAAGGGTGGAGGTGGGTTGCAGGAAACCAGGATGCGTAGAGGAAAGGAGCCCTTTCCAGCCACATTTTTTATTTTATCTGGTTTGAAGCCTTTCAAGAGAGAAAAAGTTTGTTTGTTTTACAAATATTTCTTTTCCTCTTTGATCAGCAGCCATGAGTTTTCCCGAATTGACAGAAGGTGGAGGCTGCGCCCAGGCTGGCCCTGAGCGTACGCCTGCTCTGCGGTGTATGCACCACCCCGCTGCTGGCGGGGGGACTTGGGAGCTAACGAAGGAGGGAATGGTCTATCCCAAGATTGATGAGCCCAGGTTCCTCTTAATTCCCAGTGACAGCCAGAGCAGCTAAATGTCCTCTCTCGCTGGAAAGGAATCCAAGTCCAATGCCTAAATGGCAAAAATACTTGCGTTCCTTGAGCGTGCTTTAATTCGCCGGTTCTCATATTAGTGTTGAGAATTTTATTATAATGGGGCTGGATGAATTCAAGATCTGCAAGTGATACTGTGGATCTTATCGTTGCCAGTCTGTCATTGAGTAACAGACTTTAATCGACCTTTTAAGAATGAACTGAAATGTAACCTTCACTTCTCTGACCCCTTCTCCTCTCTCAGGATACCGTGATTCAAAGAAATTATAGTTTGCTAAGACCAATTACTGGCTTGAGTGAGGCAATAGATCCCTTTTTCCTCTGCAAGCTCCCTTCCCTAACGCTGGTGTCCTTAACTGTTGCACTGAAGACTTTGTTATAAGCTCTAAAGCCACATTCTCATTAGTAGCCAGCAAGAAGAGCACAGAAGCCAAGCAAGAGTGTCCAAAAAAATCTCAGAGCTTTAACAAAATGAACCGGAAACACTGAAACTAAATGACGAGCTAATCCAGCAAACTGCCAGCTGCATGATGTACTTCGGAAGATCAAACGTAGGAAATTATACAGCTACTGGCACTTTGCACTGGAACTTCAATAAGAGCTCAAGTTTTTAAGGTTATCCATGTTGGCGTCTAAGATCATGCATCCTCTTTCTACATCTGACAGAGACACATTTGATTTATAGCAAATGATGCTGGTTTTAAGTCTCTAATTGGGCCAAAAGGAGCTTTTAATAAGCTAGCCTGTATTCTGGCTTTCTAAGAAAGCTAGATAGTGGGATGCAGTAGTTCTCTCCACTTTTGCAGCTCATTTTGGCTCAACATCCATCACTGGTTTTTCAAAGTAAAAATGTAAGTGGTGCATTGTACCTCTGACGTCAATTAGGAAGTGCCAATTTAGAGCAACGGTCACGGCAAAAGCAGCATAGCTGCAGTCCGCAACCATTTTGCCTATAAAACTGGGTCCCACAGGCCAAATCTTCAGCTTGCAGAAACTGACAAATCCCCACAGGGACACCGGACCACAACATCTGAATTATCAGGTGATGCTTCATCAGTCCACAGTAAGTGCTTCATGCACATGAAGCATCAGGAGGCTGAGCCTTGCCATAGATATGCGAACACACTATTATTTTGCAAGACAAGCATACACATTAATGTAGGTAAATATTAGAGGCCCCAAAAATATTAAGGCACTGTGTTAAGTGTATTTGAGATAAATTGTTTGTAGCTAAAACAAACCAGCCCTGTCAAGGTGGTTCTTATACATTAGAGGTCTTTCGCATTTTTGTGCTTTCTCTGTATTGTATCTACTACCATTGTCAATTTATTGAGTGGAAACTGAGCTTGTTACTCTGCAGTTATTTTACACTGTAAAATTTAATGAGTTATTTAATTTCTAACATTATAAAAACATTTTGGATGGATAAAACCTGTCCTGTTTAAAAATCCTAATTCATCCCCCTCCATCTTCAGCTGCTTGCAACCCTACCCCAGATTTTCATTTTAGGGTTTCCCAACCATTTTTCAAGCCTGGGTTACCAAAACCTATAGCACTAGTTATTTTCTCATAGTTTCTTTGGTTTCAATATATTTTATATTCAAGCGCTCCAGAAACTGGCGCATACCTGTAATGGCATGCTCCTTTATTGTTATAGCATGTGTGCTCAGCTATTAGTGATATGATTGCATATCCTAGAATAAACAGCAGTGCTCCAGTACAGCTTTATTTTCAATAAAGATTTTGGACTCCAGTGGCCGCACTGGCATTAGGTACCATGAGCTGATTTAGTGCCTGGGCTCTGCCTTCCCAGGCTCCTTGGACGATGTAAACCACAGAACCGTGAGTTCTGCCAAGGAATCACCATGTGATCCTGGCCAAGGTACCTCTGGCCAGCTGCGAGGGATATTTACGATCTGCAGCAGCAGGCAAAATCAACTTCCCTAAGACACTATCTACAAAATGGAAAAAAAAATATATTTAGGACACTTCAAAGTACTTGGAAAACATAAGCGATAAACAGAATTATTCTTATAGTTCAGAAGACAGACCTAAAAATGCTCTGACCTTTCTCTCTGGCTTTAGATATCTTTTATTTGCATTTTAACCCCATTTGACTGTGCACACAGGTTAGCTACAGATTCCCTGAAGTTCTCTCACGCAGCTTGCCGCTATGCCAGCGCTTCTTGTGTATTCTAAATCAGAGAAGATACAGCCAAAAGCCTGAGCCCTGACTTGCTCTGTTCAAGAAATCAGATGTTCGTATCAAAGAAAACACATGGAAAAAAAACAAATGAGTCCTTATGGCCTAGATCACAGCTTTGTGTTATTTTGATCCCAGTTTCTGTGTGCCTCCTACAATCAGTTTCAAGTCAACCTCCTTTTAATACTGCAAGAGAAAATGCCAAATACACACGTAACCTCTGATCTTTAGATGCTGAGCAAGAGCTCTATAATCCTGAGGTTTTATGAAATCACTTAATCTTAGTATTTACTACATTTCAAAAGAAGTGTTTGAAGAACAGCAGAAAGGAGAAAGTGGAGAACGTGGTATCTTTTTATTGTGATACGGAACGCTTCAAAACTATTTTGGCTGGCTCATGCTATCTCTAACTCCAGCGCAAACATGCCTTGTTTAAAATAATGCCGACAATAGCTTTCCAATTACTGCTTCCCAAAAAGCAGCACTTTAATGGAGGGGGATGACTTTGTTTAGCCTTCTCCTTGGCTAGTTCAAAGCATAGTTATCTGAACCAGCAGACCAAATCCTGCTGTGCACAGCACGTTCACACTTTCTACCAAGTAGTGCTGCGTGGTACAGAGTGCACAGACACGCATATGTTCATCTGTAAGTGCAGGGTATGCATAGGATTAAATTCCAAAACATTTTTAATGAAGAAAAATAGGAAAAATTAATAAGAAAAAATATCAGTGTTGAACTTTGCATAAATGCAGGTCACAAAGAGCTTTTATTATTAAACTTTTAAACTATAAATGTAATCAATTTTGTTATTCACTTGCAATATGGATTTTAGTGTATCAGGTGCATGTATGGTATGTTTAGAAATAGGTTTTGTGGAAGTTAGTAGCTAGAGAGCAGCTTTTCAAGTTCTGTCTTCACTGTTGCTACTAACAATAATTCACCGTTAACAATATGCTAATATGCTAACAATATTCACAAAATAATACTTGTGTTTGTATTTTCAAACGTTGTTGCCTGAGATTGAGGGTTTCCTTCTATTTGAAGCCTCTGTGCTAATATGGGCAATTCAGCTAGACAATACATACTTGTGCTTTAGGTCTATATATAGGTTATGTCTATATAGCCTTGTACACACAATTTGAAAAGGCAGTTTTGAAAACGTGTCATCAAAGGCTCAGATAATTATTTTATTTCTACAGGGCTAATCAGCTCTCTTAAAATGACTTGTGCCCTTTTAGAAATATTTGGTGCTTGAAATTAAATTTCAGGTAACCACAACTAGTGAGAAAATCCTCCTGAGCTTGCAAGTACAAAGGGACAGGGGGAGAATGAGGGGCAAGGGGGTGCTGGGGCAGGGGAGAGGAAGCATGAGAGACCTGCTCAGCCAGAGAAGGCTGCATGCAAACGCCTTGTGTTGTCCGTGCTGCTGCCAAACGAGGGCAGGAATGGGGAGAGGTTGTTTTGTTTGCTTTAAATAAATAACCTGCAGGTTTATGCATGAAAGCAGAGTAGGAATAAAATAAGTAACTCCCTCGAACGCCTATATGTCTTTTTGCCTTCAGTGCATCTAGAGATGGGGTTTTTTTCTTTCATTTTAGATTTAATGGATCAACAAACACACACAAAACAAACCAAAACAACCAACCAAAAAACCCCACCTGCATCAAAAAAGAAAAAAGCCAACAAAAAAATGAACATAGGGGCAGAAAATGCTGAAGTTCTGGGATGTGTCTTCCACAGCAGACACAGTGCTTTGACTTACCAGACTCCCGTGTACGACCTCTCACTACTTCACTCCATGGTCCTGCCCCGATGGCATTGAAAGCCTGGATCTGCAGTTCATACTCTGTCCACTCCTCCAGATCTTCAACGGTGTACTCTCTTTCCAACCGGTCATTAATAACCTTCATCAGGGTGGAAGACGGCAGATCCACACGCCAGAATTTTATCCTGTACCCCACTGACTCTGGATTGCCATTATACTGTGTGTCGGGGAGGGGCTGGCAAACGACAAAGAAAAGCACAACATTCCTATGTGAAACACATTGCCAGGCTTTCCAAACTATATACCAAGGCTATCTGAACTCGTCTAAGGCCGTAGGAAGGCAAAAAAGATCAAGAGGTTGATCTTCTGTCTTATTTATGTTTCATAATCTCTAAATTTCTGTGTTGCTTGAAATTTTCTTTTCATTTTTATCTTTAGTTTTGAACCAAATAGATATGCTTACAGAACTATGCCATTTGCTGTGGGTGTATCAACAGAGATGATATGAATACAATATATTTCAGAGCTTTGTGATTAATTATGGATAGGAATGATAAATTGCTGAAGCATGTGACAAATTCATTTATCGTACACTTTTTACTGTTTTTACTGACGCTCTGCCTACTCATTTATCAGCAGAGATTTATTCTAGTATTCTAACTCCCCAAGCAATTTCAGAGATTAGAATATGAAATAATTAGCCTACTTCATGAAGTTTAGAGTTTTTTCCCCATAAAACTAACTACATGACGCCACGGATGGGTGAGATTCAGTTCTGAATCACTGGCAAAGCTTGATCCACATGAGCATTTCACAGCTTAGAAGACTGCATTCCACAGGCAAGCAGGGCTAGAAATGTGACCCTTATTCTGTAGGAAGGAATTCCCAGCTCCCAGGGAGACACAGGTCTTGAAAAAAAAGATTAAATCATTTCAAATACTGATGTCATTAAGCATAACCATAAGGTGTATCAGATCATTTTTAGCTGTGGCTCTTGCTCCTCCTGAACCCTGCACACTTTGACTCATGAAAACCAGTTTTCCAGGTAGCACAGCAAGGAAGCACAATCTTAAGAATGTTTTAAAGTCTCTTAAAACAACCTTGAGGCAATTTTGATGGGAGACATATAGGTCTGGATTTAGTACCAAAGGTTTAATGATGTGGGCATGTTATTCATGTGGTAAAGCCAGGAGTGAGTTATGTGGGTCCTATCAAACGAACTGCAGTGGCTTTGCTTTTCAATGGGTAGTGAGGTGACACCTTCAAGTTGGATGTTTGGTCTTTCAAGGTTCTGAATTAAGTGCAGTGTCCCATTGAGGAAATGAAATTATACCTTTCTGAAGGGCGAAAAACCCTTCTGGTTTCTAGCCTGATTTTGACTTCCAGCCATAATGATTTTATGCACAGAAAAGCTAACATTTGGGCAAAAGAAAACCTGTGCTTCATCAACTTCACACCACAGTAACCCCAGTGGAAAATTCTGCCTAACAGGAGAGAAGAAAAACCATCCTGGAGCAGGTTAATTGCCAAGTAAATCCCAATGAGGCAACTCTGCAGGCAACTGAGACAGTCAACAGGGCACAACAATGTCAGCAATCACTGCATCTTCACAATTAATCATTTCTTTCTACGTTTTATCACATAACTCCACATCGTTTCACAAATATAATGTTCCTACAGGAGTGTAATGTGCAAACTTTGCTGCCCTTGAGTCACAGCTGTTCAGTACCTGCAGGATGATTGCCAATGGCCAGCGTGCACCTTCTGGGAATGGTTTTGTACAAAGCAAACAACTGAGCCCTAGGAAACTGTAAACTGGCTTGAGTATTATATTCTTGTCCCACGTGTTGACCCAGACTGTGGTACTAGGGAGTCTCAAAAGCCAAGGTTTTACACACAGGCGTATATTCCTCTGATGAAGCAGCAGAAATAGTGGCAGTAAGCAATTTAGGTGATTAATAAGGCACTTAAGGTAAGTCTCAGATTTCCGCCTATTCTGAAAAAGGAAATAATTTTGCTGTTACTCCTTATGCTGAACGCAAGGACAAGGCACTCTGGAGCACTGGCCTGACCCCCTGGGCCAGTAGCTGCACCCCAAGCACTGGTACCCAGCTGCCCTGCACCCCCAGCCCTGCTCGGAGCTCACCACCCATCGCAGCCACAGGCTGGTCTCGCTGGCCGTGCGCACGGTGACGCTCCCAGGGGCAACATCTGGTGGCGCCTGCAGCGTCTGGATGACTCGGGAGGGCTGGCTGAGTGGGCTGGGACCCACCACGTTCACCTGCTGCATCCGGAACCTGGAGCAAAGGAAAGATGCAGTGCATGCTCTACCAGCTCAGCGAATAGCACCTCTCTTTCCAGAATAGGAAAAAGATGGAAGAATACAAATTAGGTCTTTCTGAATGTTCTACAAAGGTCGTTGCATGCAGGTCCCCTTGGTATTCACTGCTGAATGCTTTATGGTAACTGCTTTCAGATCCTCTCAGGTATTAAAAAAATGAAAATGAGATTAGCTTAGGGTCTATTAGAAACTGAGGTATTTGTGTGAGAAATTTATGTTAATTATAGCAGGTCTGATGAGCTTATGCTAGCAGTAAGTGATTTTCTCTTCCAACGCTTGTACAATACATTCAGAAAGGTATTAAAATATCAAACTTTGGATATTCTCATTCCTTGTCAATATAAAAAATATACTAGTGATAACATTTCCCCTCAATTACTGGTTGAAAGAAGCTGATTTATCCCCGTGCTGCATTTTCAGCCTTCCTGCACAAGAAAGATTAAGTTATTTAATATGGCTATACGTCTTTAAAAAATACCCTGTCTGCTTGAAACCATCTCTTCTACAAAAGAAATCCCTATTGGGTCACAAAAGATTTAGAGAAATCTTTTTTCCAGGAAGCACAAAATAATTAAGACGTGCTGTACATTTCAGATACTCTCACCCGTCACAAGCAATTAGCGGTATCCAGCACTGGCACATAAATACATGACCTGTTCATACTAAACAATTTTTGGACCTAATGACTGAGCTTGGGAAAAGGGTGAGCTAGCCAATATAGTTGCATTTGTTTATCTGCTCTGATCTCCCTAGAAAATGCATTAAAGGAAACACATTAAACAAATGCTGTCCTTGATTTCACTCTCAGACAGTGGCACAAAATATAGAGAAGAAGCTGGTCGATAAATATGCAGTCTGATAATTAGCTCTGGCAATGTATTTCCTCGGTGGGCAATGACTAAAGCTGACCAGAAGACAACAAAACCATTCGACAACAACTTTCTAAGTTTCAAAAAAATAATATACAATTGCTTAATACTGAAATAAAACCAAAAAAGCTCGTGTCTGTGCATGCATGAGAGAAAAAGACCAGGCAAAATTCAAGGGGCTGCTTAGGATGGAAAAATCAGAGGAGAGCTGGAAGTGTAAAGATTCCTGTATAACTGGGATCACTCCAGAATTCAATGGATGCAAGAGAGATGCGGGATGTAAAATAAACCAAGAAGTTTAACAACGGAAAAAAAACCAACCACCCCAAATTCCTCATACTCTTCCTCAGGATTTTTTATCCCAAAGACATTTCTCCATACCCCTGCTTGGCGTGCAAGTCTTTCCTATTTTGCATGGACGTTGAACGCTGAACTCTGGTCTGACCTGCACTTTACTATTCACCTCTGCTTCTTCAGCTTGAAGGATCCGCCTTTATGAGGGCAGCAAAATCTTCTCTAGCTGAAGATAATTTTCCTAAACCTCTGCCCAAGCTCAAAATTTTCAAAGAGCCTTTAGTAAAATGTTTAGCTCTAGAGGATAAGGTGTAAAACACTTCAGAGGAGAGTTTGTGAGAAATTCACTATGTTCCTAGGCTTCTGACTAAAGGAAGAAAATTAGTGTACCAGCACTGAGTTAGCTGTAAATTATACAAGCTTTACTTTGTTGCTCCTGCTACTGGCTCACAGCAGCACATGGGCTGGCTAATACGCCCTTTAGCCAGCGCAGAATGGAGAAGGTTCTGGTAAGCTGATTTAACACTTGCCGCTATATCTCGTTGCAACCAGGCTTTACATTAGCAAGCTATTGCATGAAAGTATTTTTCATTAGGATTGAGTACCTCAAATTCTCAAATCTTGTCTATACTAAAGCAACGCATCACTTGAATTGATTCAAAAAAATCAATCTCGTTTAACTGGGGTGCACCCATCATGTAGATTCACTTCAATCAGTTCGAGCATTGCATATATCTATTAAGCTTAACTTTGTAAATTCTTATAAACAAAGGTTTCATCTCACTGATGTTACCAAATTAAGCTAAGTCAATAAAACGATGCTTAAACTGATGTAAATATGTAATTACACGTTTGCAACAGTTTAACTACAATTGATTTGTCACTGACTGATGTTACACTGGTGCACCCTTTAGATGAGGGAAGTCAGAGGATATCAGTTTCTCGTAACAGCATTTCACTGTGCACTTGGATTTCCTTTTTCACCTTACAAATCGTACTGTATGTAAATCACAATTTAAAATATAAGACAAGCAATTTTAAGTATAAACGATGAAAACAGAAAACCTTTTCCCTTTTGTTCAGATTATAAGCCACAGCCAGCTGTTTCTGATTAGGAAAGCTGTTGCATGCTGCTATTTACTCATTTTTTTCCATGCTGCAGCTAATTACCTGCTGTTCTTACCTGTAATGAGTGTAAGGAGTAAGGTTTGGTACTTCCAGCATCTGAGCATCAGGTTCATTCTCCACCTCATGAAGACTCACCCACTCTTCTTCATCACCCAGGACACCAACCTGTTCATGGGAAAGGTAAGAAGGAATACAATACAGACTATATATATATATCTCTCTATATCTCTCTCAAATAATTTTATACATATAACCTCTTTCACAACGTATGTCACCATAGCAGTGGAAAGACAAATGCTTCTAAACATATATTATCCACTTAATATTAATTTTTATATGACAAGGCACTAGTTATTTGTAAAGCAACAACACAGCCAAGTTAGCCAAGTTTCCTTGTACCTGTTGGGACTTCATCAGGATCCTCTGATAAGATCTCTTCCAGAAAAACACCATGAGAGCGCTAATACCCTGTTCAATCTCGCTGCCACAATACAAAAGTATCAAGAAGTAATATAAGAAAATGAAAAATAGCCTTGATAATAACTCACGGGAGCTGATGCATACTAAGTGAGTCTCAATGGAGGCAAAATGCCACAGAAATGAAGACAGAGAAACAAGAACAAAGTCAAAGAACAAAAACGTTTTAACCTCATCTGCTGGTTTGCACTTTAGACCAGACTTTTCCATGTGCAATCCTTTGTCTTAATTAATTACAACATGTTACTCAACACCATCCCTCAGCTACAGCAGTCTTAGAAGGGACAAAATGGTGATGAGAACAGAGAGCATTACTTTCCATACAGCTTTCTGGAGATAAAATGAAGATGAATCAGGGCCTAAAAGGAAGCCAACAGGGCATGACAGCCAGGCCAGTGTGTGACCCGGGCCCCGCAGACACCGTGCCAGCAGCCCGGGCAGTGTGTAAGCATGGCAGGCATGCGGAGAAGGAGACAGAAAAGGGGTGGCGTGTGGCTGGGCTTCACAAGCGTTGAGACACAGGAGATCTTAAACACGACTCCATGATGTGATTCCCGAACACTGTGCACGATTACCCCCATGTTTCAGCCCTAGGACATGTAGTGCAGCTCCCTCGGCCTACCCCGGCGCCCACAACCGCGGGCTGAAGGATACTGGGGGGTACAGGGGCAGCTATGCCCTTTTGTGTCTGTCTACAGACTTCATATCCACAAAGATGCCTAATCCTTTTTTTAAACTTACAGACACTATCTACTCCTACAGACTGCTGTGGCAACAAATTCCAGAAGCTCACAACGCGCTGTGTAAAGAGCTATTTGCTTTAATCTTTTTTAAACAGATCCCTTACAAGTTCTGTGGACAAGTTATGGCCACAGACACTGCCAAAGCGCTCGATAGGCAACCCAGCCCAAAGTATCCAGCACACCCCAAGTGCTTCAAAGAGAAAATTAGGTTTCATTCACTCATTATTTTTTTTCCCCTTCAGGAGAAGCAGCCTGATTTATTTATAGATGTTTTAGTTCTTCGCTCACCCAGGATTTGATGTGCTGCATATTTATGTTTGTGCATGAAGAAATGACACACGGCAATTTAGGCCAAAGAAATAAGTCCTGCATTGCACTGGTGAAAAGAAGCCTCTGTGAGCTTCCCAGCAGAGGGCTGGCTTTCAGAGGGACATGGTTGCACAGGTCTTGATGGGCCTTTCAGCCTTTTTGGTTATCAAGGACACTGCCACACATCAAACAACATTTAAAATAGATGTCAGTGAAGATTACGGGCCTTTTAAAATCCCCGGTCCCAACTGAGCTTCATAAATTTTAGCAAAGTCCATGGATGCAAAAGCATAAAGGAAGCAAGTTGAGGCAGGTCTGCGTGGTAAAACAGAGCAGCCCTAAACTGAACCCAGAGAACAGAGAGATGATCAGGAAAATTAAAAAAAAACAAAACAAAACAAAACAAAAAACCTACACAAACAAAGAAAGGAAGAGATGGTTGATTTCAGTCAAGGAAATCGAGAACACTTTTTAAAAGAGTTTTTGATTAATACTGTAGAAAGTCTATAGTAAACGCTTATTTTTGCAAAACTCCTGGCTCTTAACAGCATCACTTCAAAGTGCTGCAGTAATTGTATAGCAAAATCCATGGTGCTTTGGAAGCTGCAAATAATCTCCAGTAGCGAGTTAGTCATCTTTTTGTATTCTAACAACAGTAAGAGCTTTTTAAAATATTTCTTGCATAGCAAAAAAACCCCTCCAAAACCGACCACAGGTTTCATTTGTTCTGCAGCAGCAGGCAGGTCATTAATACACATTAAGGACCACATGGTTCAGACCCAGAGGCCCACAGAGCTGTGAACAATTGACATTGACTCAAGCTTGAGAGGACTGCACCCCCCCCACCTGTTTTGCAGCTAGGCATTTTCCAGCTGGCTGCAAAGGTGGAAATATTAAGGATCTTTTCTGATTGAGAAGAAGCAAAAGCTTCTGTGTGCCCAGGACTATGGCAAGCCCCTTGAAAGTCACCCCAGGAGGCAGCTTTCTGGTTATGAATGCTTTCCCTGGTAGGAATGATGGGTGCAGCCTACGAGCAAATAGCAGATGCCAACCGAGCCAGGCATCTTGATGGTTCCCAAGCTCAGGAGCCAGCTGGTAAACAGGCGGCCACTACCTGTACTGGGAGGTGGGGGACCCTGGGAAAAGCAGGAGCCCAGCCAGTCCCAATTAACTGCTTTTAAGACTTTTTTTTGCTGAAAGGTAGTGACAGGGAAGCAGGAAAAAAAAAAAATCAACCACAGGCATAGCTCTGTGATTCAGCAAAAGGTTTTAAGAAAAATGTATCAGGGAACTTGCTTTAGTTAGAATAACACCTTGTAATGTTCTCAGTATCTGGTGCCAGCATTTGAGAAACTAACTCAAATGGTTAGCTCTTCTACTGAAATCAGTAATATATTTTAAGAGTGTGTTTCTTGTGTGAGGAGATTTCCCAATCCAAGAGGACTGAAAGGCGGACAGCTGTAGGGTAGCTTGGTGACCAGCCCGGCGACTTCTGCATGACCTCTGTCTGACTTGCGTGGCCAAGCAATTCTAGGTCAATGTCACCCAAAACAAGTTTCATTTATTTAGCAACAATATCAGAAAGGAGTCTTGGAAGAGAACCTTCAGTGATGGATTTCTATATTTTCAACTTCTGCAAGATCTATAGTAGATTACCAAGTTCCAGGCCCTTGAAGGAAAAGGAAATTATTTTTGTTGAAACACTCTGATGTCAGATCAGAGGAATCGTATCAGTTTCAAGAATCAGAGTACAAAGAGATTCCCACGGGGCAAGAAGAACTATGGGCAGTGGTAAGGATCAAAGAGTCCTTTGAGGGGCAAAGAGAGTCCACTATGAGCTGCTCTGCATAAAATGAAGTTAACATCGAGGCTTCTCTCTTGCCACTGTGTTTTGGATAACAGCGTGTGCAAACATCAGAAAAGGATCATGTTTGTTGACAGATGCACACACAGTCATGCACACACTGTTTTAGGAGGCAGATGAGAACACCGACTGCTTTTTTGTTACGGTCAGCTGAAAAAAACCTTAAGAAAGGCTCTCTGCATCTCAGCAGTTCTCCACGCAACAGGGCCACCATCCACAGGGGACCTCAGTACTGCCACAATAAACACACCTATGTCCACCAAGACACTTCATGTAACTCTCAATACCATCAGCCATCACAAATCAGCACATATTCATCCCCATCTCTCAGCAGTTCCCAAGGCACTACATTCAATAAAAGGGCACATTCATTTATTACAGCAATGAGACAGTATTAAACAACACTGGAAGCGATGTCAGAACCCTTTACTTCTCTATGCATTTGGTTTCTCCATTTCTAAAAAGGAAAATGTTACATATTTTATAGAGTGACTTAACGTTTCCTGATTGAATGCACTATTATGAGCAAAGTTGCAGGATTTTTACTTAAATGAAACAAAAAATAATTAAAATTTGGAATGAAAAAATAATTTGCTGGGGTATTTTCTATAAGACAGTAATGCTTCCCAAATTTTGAACGGTTATGAAGTACTAACTGCAGGAAAGGAAAACACAATGTTTCTGTACATTATAGAGGTACCCTGTGTTCTACTATAGTTCAAGATATGTCAGACTTTTCATTATAGAGGTCCATAACTCACACATTTGAAATCACTTTGGGAGAAATTCGGTTCACAGGATGTCAGCATGGGTGCAATTTTTTTTCTTACAAAATCCTTAAATCGATTCAGCCATTTCTGATTTAAAGATTGGCAAAGGCATAAAATTGTCAGAGTTTCAGACACTTTATTTACCAGCTCTGAAGTAAAAATGACAACAAGAGAATCACCTCATACAATGGATGAATCCTATCTGGGTCACTGACTTAACCCACAAAACCTGATAAATTCATGGTTAAAAGTTACAGACTTACTTTCCCAACTCACAGCTTTACAAGTGAATGCAGTGGTACTACTTAAAAGGTTTTACTACTTTAAAACTCTCCTACTGCTCACCATGATATTCATACAAAATCTCTTTCGAAATGGCAGAAAGACTTCAAGCCAAGCCACTTTCTTTATTAGCCCATACACTCATGGCTCCATGACTCGCGATAGCTCTTCACCAGTGGCCTTAAGCTGTTCATTCCACAGGTCTTCTCTTGCCTCAACACCACCACTAAGCACCACAAAACCACATCAAAATTGGCAGAAGGTAGCCCAGCTTTTCTAATTAGCCCAGCAACCGCCAAGGCTCTGTCCTGATGATATCACCTATGTCCTTTGCCTGACAAAACCCCAGGAAAAATCCAGTCTGAGAAAAATAAGCTGAAACTGGATTGCAGCAGATAGAGTGCAAACGTGGAACCACGTGAACAACAACAGGAATTCACGATCATTCTTGGTTGCCAATTGCCAGAAAAAACGTTTATAATCTATACTCTAACTGCATCTGAGAGTACAGGATGGTTGGAAGGATTTACTGACATTTTTGGGGATGAGCACGTTACCTGTGAGTGTCAGTGCCACAAGGCAGTTACTGCTGGTCCCTCTGACCAAGTGTCAGCAGAACCTTTATATCACATTAGACCCTCTTCTCTTTAAATTATACTGTATGTAATGCAAAAACAATGTTAGAAATATTTTTTAAATAGCATTGATACATTTTTGTAGTTATCCATTTGGAAATCCAGTTTCCTCCACTCCTCTGAGTCCAATGTAAAGAAGAAAAACAAAGAGTGTGGTGATTTTTAAGAAATCCCTTCAGAAGTACAGAATGTAGCTTCATTAGAAACACAGAAATAGGATTTTTGATGCTTGATATTTCAGTACCTACCAACACTACAATCTTAAAGACCTGATTCCCCTCTCATGTTCGTTGACATAATTGAGAATTAGTTCCACAGTGGCTCCCATGAACTTACACCCTAGCACAAAAAGCAGAAGCCAAGGCCAGATGTACAAAATTTCATGTCAACTGGAATTCCCAGCTGTGTTTTGCATCTAAATTGTTCATGAAGTATCAGACTTCAAAAAATGGCACCCAGCCAAAATGGAAGACTTGGAAGATTTTCTAGACCTGCCCTTATGAAGGAAGCTTTCTACCACAGAGAAACCAAGGTGGCAAACCTGCTGGCGGCAGCTGTTTGGGTGGGAATAGAGAAGAGCTGAAGTTTGTCTGTAAGGACTCAGACATGGAGAGTAAAGGGGATATTCCCAGTAGAGATGGAAGAGATGATGTAATACACAAGGGATGTCCAATGCAAAGCCACCACCCAGCTGTACAGGGGGGGACGCAGATGAAGTACACGACAGCAGCCAGTAGTTGTTGGCCACGCTTTGCCATGAAGACACCAGCAGCAGAAGTACAGTGCAAAGAGAACAGAGCTGTGTAGGAGATCAGCTTGATTCTCCTCCTCCCAGGGCAGATCGTGCTGTACGAGATTTTGTACTAACTACAACATGGGTTTTTTTTCCCAAGCTATTGGCTGTTTTCTGCTACTCTGCACCTTGTTGCAAACTTTCAGGAAGGCTAATGGTCAAAAAACGTGCAAATGGGTGGAGATGTAGTCCCCATACCTGCTCAGAGAGAATCTTTATTCTCTAATTTAACTGATTAATTGCAAAGTACACTAGAACATACAAATTAAGGGTTTAAATGTGATCCTATCGCTCAGCAAAACCACCTGTTTTAAAATCACATTATGCAAGCCCACACCTTAAGTGGTTTTTAATTTAATGATAAGGCATGAAACACTTAACAGTGCTATTAAAGGCTGTACATGGGCCAGTGAATGAAAGATCCCGAAAGAAAAAATCCTCCACACGTTTCTGTTTAGAAAATACCACTGTAGGTTGGGTATAACTGCTGCCCTTCAAGCTAACCTAGTCCTAAGGAACAAAGATGGTTGTCCATGCCAAAATACACATTGCAACAGCAGCCTACATCCCAGCACAGACATCACCGCTTGGAACAGAGTACGTGGAAGGCACAAGTGAATGCTGGGGTGTCACTGGCAGCTGTTTTGTGAAGGCTTGTGTGCCTTTGAAAGGTAGGCAGGGAAACCTGTGCAGTCCAGAGGGCAGGTCCAAGGCAACTTAGGTCCAAGTCAGGACAGAGGCATTCCCCCTTTCATCTCTGCTCCCACTACCATGTCTCCATCCCCTGTCCTTGCAACGGTGCTCTTCTGATCACACGCAGCCTGCACAGAGTCGATCTGTCTGAAACTCATTTGTTCTCGGCTGGACCAAGTCTTGTAGCAGCTCCAGGTATGATCACACCAGAATCAGTGCATGTAGAAGGCAGGAGTAAGGAAGTCTTGGTAAGAGTGATGGGGATGAAAAGAAGGAATGAGAGCAGGACAACAAGAACTGTGGTTTGGATTGACTGAAGGTGCTGCAAAATCCCACTTTAAGAAAGAATTTGAGTAGAGTGTTGGCAGAAAGGGGCTGTGAACATAGGATTATATGCAGCTGTTACCTGGAAACAGGATTTACTTCATCCTTAAGGAGTCACTAATTTCTCTGCATACACAAAAAGACTTTTGTTAATCATGTGAGCAGGATTTTTTTTTTTTTTTTAACTAAACCCACTTTGAACAACTTTTCTTGTTATGCCAAAGCTAAACAGTGAGGTACGGTGCAGAAGGAACTTGCAGGGTAGCTGTGGTGAAAAGAACTGCCCAGACTCCGCAAAGACTTTGGCTGTGCTCCTGCCCCAAATGAAGATCTCTCATTCCTGGATCCAGGTTCTATCAGAACCACTAACCCCTTGACTTTCCTAGCAATGCATGAGATGTTGATGAGGGTCTGTGAACAAGAAAGTTCCTCTCTTCCCTTCCTGCATGCCAAGAACCCTCTAACCACTATTTGTACTCAGGGCTCTTCAAGGATGCAGATGAACATCGTGGTAATTACTATCGCTGTTTTTAAGCATTCACATTTACTTCACTTTGGTGGTGTTCTGCAACTCACAGAATTAACTGATCTCTAGCAATATCAAAGTGGTGCTCCACCACAAAAATGCTTCTCAGAATGTGCCAAGCCACCATATTAAGGGTGTGGAGTGTTTAATTCCATGATATGCAATAGTGTGTATGTAAATGGTACAAAATGTACCAACTCGTTCACAGTGATCTCATTACCAAGTGAAGTGATTGTATCAACACATCCAAGTGGTGACGGTGATTTAAGTAGTCCAACATTTGGTCTTAAAAACAGATTATATTATTTATAAAGCTCTGTGGGTGGAAAGGAGGAAGCAAATCTCATCTGTCAGAAGAACAAATGAGGAATATATAACTCTTCCAAGGCATAATGACAGCAGAAAGAGGGATATTGTTTAAATCTGATGAAGAAGAGAATTCATCCTATTCACATCTAGAGGCCTGGATAGAAAAACTCAGCACAATCCATTATAAGAGAAAAACACACTCAGACTCATGAATAATGGTATCTTTACTGTTCAGTGCAATTCTTCCTATACTTCTGACTGAGATAATTCCAGGTTTGCACCTGGTTTGAAAATACACCTAACAGAACCTAAAAACAGGTTTCAAATTCTTTTTGAAATAAATGGATGGACTTAAGTTTTGCTGTATGTGTTGCTGATGATGCATTTGGTGTTCTTCTGAACGTAAGCAAAGCTGCTTTACAAAACCCCACATAAATTATTTAAAGGATAAGCATTCTCACCTTTGTATACATATATATATACACATATATATAAAATATCTACCTTTTTTCCTTTTTTTGTTCCTTTGAACAGAAGCTACAGCATTCACATGACCCTTTTCTCACTGGCTCCTGCACAGACATTTCTCAGCTAAGCCTCTCGAGCTCCCTTGCATTCCCAACCTTTCCAGGAACCCCTGCACAGCTACCACCAGGCCATTTACTGAAGAGCTTTGATCCAAAAGTAAACAAAACCTGTAATCTAAACAACAACTCGCTATCTAGACCATTTTTAAGCCTTCAGAAACTTCATAAAGAGCTGTTTTGTGAGGGACGTACCTGGCCTTCGACTATCCACTTGGAGATGGAGGTTTTGCCATCGTACCCTGGGCGGAACTGAAGCGTGGCAGAGCGAGGGCTGATGTTGGAAATCACCAGGTTGGATGGAGCACCTGGAAGTTCTGAAGAAATAGAAACGGGAGGTGGAAACGCTCTTTGTCTTTGGCCCGGTAACACAGATTGACGTTCAGTGTTGCAGCATATAAAATACCTTGCTAACGATTATAATAAGGAAAATAACTGTTGGTTGTTTTTTTTTTTTCTTTTTGGCAGAGCATTACATACAGTGTTACTATTTCTGCTGCTCTGAGAACGCACCACATTTTTATAGATCGAACGAGGAAAGAAAGCGCCCATCTACAGAATTACAGCTACTGTTTTAGAGAAGCTGCCCAACTGACAAAGCATGATGGCTCAGCGGGGAAGGTACTTCCCAGCTCCACATCTGCCAGTCACTTGCCAAGTCACCTAATCCCACAGTACTTCTCTTTCTCCAGAATGAAATGTCAATAATTTGCATTTACTTCTTAGAGTGAATACAAGTTTAATGTATTAACAACAGAAAAAGACTCACAAGTTTGGGTAGTGTATGGGGAAGATTGTGTGATTCTTGTATTGACCTGTAATAGATGGGGTTTAGAGGGCATTTCTGATGCCTGAATAAAGTAGATAATTTCTTTAAAAATTTCTGTTGCAAATAAAGAGGGTGACCTTCTATGAGGAAAAATCCGCAGTTCCAATCAGATCTTTGCCTCACATCAGTCAAGCTTACAGCAGCATTTACATTTTTAATATTATCTGTATTATCAACAAAAGCAAGCCCAGGAAAGAGATTAAATATAGATTGTTTAGAATAAATTCCCAATAGTACCTGCATTCATAAGTAATGGAAATTACTGTTATAATCAGTAATCATTCATAATGTTGTACTATGTCCACATGCAACAGGCAAAAAAAGGGCAGCTTTTTGCTTTTTGGCATATATTTCAAGTATGCATAAATGCACAGTATTTCTTGGTTCTTAGTTCACATTTGTGGGAGCTACGATCGATAAACTAACCCTGACCAAGTCGGATAATGCTGTTATCTGGCTAACAACAGGGAGCATGGCATTGATCCAGTCTACAACTTGTCACAGTTACCTATGATTAGGGAAAAGAAAGGCAAACATACTTCAAGACATACAGAAAAGTTCAAAAATACCGGAAAACAGAAAAACTGGATTACCCTCAGTGATGTACAATAACCGCTCCACTTTGGAAAATTCTACTTATGTAAGTTATAAATTAACTGAAACAGTTTGTCTGAGGTATGAATTGGCTTTTTAGTTTGCTTTCTCTAGTGGATAGGGAGAGCATAGAATTTGAAAACCGAAATGCAACAAGGTTAAATTTACAAGTGCCCAAATGGCAACTCAGACAAGGCAGTACAGGACTCTCTCCTCCCAAATGTTTCTCAGGCCACAACCCTCAGATCATAGAAATAAGGTTTTAGTTTCATTATACTTGTCCTCTCTTAGGTGACATAAGCTATACTACATAAAAATGGAAAAACCTTTCCCTTTCAGCATCACCCAAACTCTGTTTTTCCCCTAAGCAATCCTTTCTGAACTGATTCAGGCTCCATTCTTATGTTACTTTGTAAATGTCAAGAATTTCTGTATTGTATCCACTTTATTACTTTGTTCATTCCTTCTGCCATCCCTACAAGTTTTTCTGTATTTGTATTAAACAGCCTCAACTTTCCGGTAATCTCAAATTGCAAGTGTGCTGATGTTGATGTTTTAATCTGTTCTAAAAATTAAATTTGTATTAACGCAGTAAAGAATTCAGATGTTTTATAAATAAAACCATTTTTATTATTACTGAACCAAAGTAATTTGTGATCTTTGGAACACAGATACATGAAGAATCAGCCCATATTAATTTGCTTCAATGCAGTTTCACCAACCTGGGGGTACACCAGAAGAGATGGTGGAGGACGTGACCCAGCCACTGCCTTTTGCAGTCACAGCTGCCACCTCGATGGTGTAGGTGGTGAGAGACGACAGCCCGGTGATCTTGTACTCCAGCGTCGTGTTGGGTAGCGTGCGGGCAAGGCGAGATTCATTCCTGCCATATACCTCCCAGGAGATCTGGTACCCTGAAAAAACATTACACAGAAGTCAGGGGGCCATAGCAGTGATGAAGTCTATTTTTTCTTCTAAAGCACAGTTATACAATAACCCAGAGACTGGTAAATTCCTGCATCCGCACGATTTGCTTGTGGTCAGTGGTGGCATGACTTGTTTCTCATTCTACTCCATTGTGGCCATGTTTTATATGCAGAAAAATAAAGAATACTGAAGTAAACACTAGCTAAAATACCCAAGTATTTTTTGAATTTTGTTATTTCCAATAAGCAATTGCTGTAGGTACCCCACAGGGTATCATCTGCCCATCAAGTTACAGCTTAGGGGACATGGAGTCTCAGCTGATGCGCCCTTTTTTCTATAACGATATGCTGCTTGCTTGGTTAGGAAACCCAGGGATAATTTCTATAAGGAATGAACCTTGCAGAAGGGTGGACTTTCATTCTGTGAACTCAATGAAGCAAACAGGAAGAAACCTGGAAAATGTAAAACCTTCTCACCAGCTGGAATATCCAATTAAAAATCTGTGTGTGCTTAGTAAGGCTACTCCCTTTCGAGGCTGAAGTAACCATCAGTAGAAATACTCACCAACCTGACAATAACAATCAGGCAAGGAACATTGTGCGAATCTTCTAGGAACCGAAAAACCTCTACTCCCCACTGCTTGTTCCTCATAGAAATCCTTCAGCTGGGTGAATCATTATCCTTTCTTTCAAAACCATAGTGTGGCCAACACATTGTCCAAAACTGCACTCACCCTGACCTCCACGTTACTCCTCTATCACAACCAGGTTTTCGTTTTTATTACTTTTATAACCATTTGCCTTCCAAGAACTTTTGAAACTTTCTACTGTCTGATTTGCTCAATTTTACCTCCGAATCCGCTTGTCCTCCTCCTGCCCAGTCCCACTTTATTCTCGTTTGAACCCATTTGAACCTCACTGTGCCAGTCTCCAAAGAGAGAGTCTGAAAAGTTTGCTTGATTGCAGCTTTCTTTGTGATTTGACTTGGGGGGGAGAAGTGGTGGGGGGAATACACATAGCTCTTGAATGCCTCTGAAATGGAAGTGAGTGAAAAGGACTAACAGAAAGGAACCCCACTGAGTGAACCGTGTACAAGGCGAGCTGCTGGCTAGAGAAAATCCCTGCTGGGCTCCTGTTCCCATCATCTAAGATGAGGAATTCAGAGCAGCTGGGGGGCTTGATGTTTCTTCCTCCTTTTTTTTTTTTTTTTTAACAAGATAAGCTGATTAACGTATACAAATTGACACAGCAAAATACCTTATGGTGTTAAGCAACCAGCTCGTGAACTAAAAGCACAGTGAGAAATATTTCTGTGAGAGTTTGAGGTGTGAGATATTACTCTTCCCCTGGTACTAGCTGACATTAACCCAGTTTTGCATGAAAATGGGCTCAGGGTGCTCACATAGTCGCTAATTACATTTCAGGTGAAGGGACAGTGATAAGGAGAGGGGATATTTCAACAATTCCACTACACTGCAACCACTTGTCTGACTATGAACTACCTAGGGGAAGGGGAAAAACTCCTCAGTGTTCATCTGGAACCAGTTCCAAGTAAGTATCTGAATGGGAATTAAGTAAGTCAGCAATTCACCAATCTCTCAGAGACACTGTGACGTTCTGATGTCCTCTGGGAAGGCATCATTTACCAGTGATCAGACTTTATGTATCACAGACAAGATTATCATCTGTGTGAAGGTTTTGACAAAATTTCAGGACTGTATTGCCTTTATCAATAAAGGGCGAACAGAGAGATGGAGTGACTGTCCCCTCTATCAGATGCTCAGTGAAAAGGTGTGAAAGTTCCAAACAGAACGACTATCACAAACACCCCTTTCTTTCAAAAGCCACGGTGCTGCTTGCTCCAGACAGGGCAATGCAGAAGAAGGAGAAGAAATCTGTGAAAGGCGCAGCTGTTGGTCTCCCCACTTCCCAACAGAGGACACAGAACCGGCAGCCGTGTCCCCAGCCAGCAGAACGTCCCCGTGCAGCCTTGAATGGAGCAGAGGCTGGGCAAGGGCCGTGCTGCAGCTCACCTGCCTGCCTGAGGACAGCGGATGGGCTGGCTGCACCTGCTCCGAACCCTGCGTGGGTTCCTGCAAAGGGAATCAGGGAGCATCACCTCACAATAAAAAAGATGGGTTGCTCGAAGAAATAAATAAACAGAAGAAGGAACTGGACTTTTAACGTTCCCTCTATCCATTTGTTACTTACAAACAACCAAAAGTTTCATCTGCCACACACTAGGCAACCTTAAGTGATTGAGGCATCTCCTCCCCCATCTAGATAAGCTTTGGATATACATCAAATGTTGGTGATTATTCTTTGAACATTTTCTATTTTCTCTTTTGTAACCACAGGGTTGAAACCCAGCTTTCCCACCCATTAGGCACATAGTCTGTGTACCTATTTTCTGAAAAAATATTCACCAGGAAAAATATCCTGAGCTCACATGCAAATTGAAGCAAAGGCAAAGAGGCAGAGTTTGCTGTTGGATATTTCAGTCCTGAATGGATAGTTAAATTCTAGTCATATTAAAAAATGAACATACATAAATACATACCGAGCAGACACAAAGCCGAATGTAATCATGCAGAACGAAAACAGATGAAAAAAAGAACCGCTGAAGGAAAGGAACAGCATCCACCATACCCCCAAGTAGCACTAAAGCCACAATGAGTGACAGATGGGCAGAACTTTAGGACATGTGGTTGGTAAAAACGCGCTCTGTGTTTTACAGATGTGATGGCTGCCAGAAACGGTCACGGGGGAGCCCGGCCAGCCTGGGCTAGAAGCGTGTCCCCTCTGGCTTCGGGGGGAGCACAGGAAAGGTCTGCGGAGCCTTCCTGCATGCCTGGGCACTGCCCTCCCCACAAACCACTGCCTAATGGAACCGAATGGCCAGAGAAGTTTCAGAAATAATTTTCTGTTGATTGGAAGTAAATTCTCTACAAGAGAGCAGTACACCCAATCACAAACTGTCCGTCTACATCCAGGTCCTCATAAATCAATGTTTACTGAGAGAACGAGGAAGATCCTGAGATTTACAGCAAGAGTAATGGGCAATTTCCCAGAGCAGGCTGGCTGCCGGGCGCCACCCTCCACGCTTTCCTCCTCCGAGCTCTGCTGCTGGGAACAACAAGGCCCAGTAAAGATATCAATGAGCAGAAATGATGAATAATTGCCTCCCCTAAGCACTCAGATCTCCAAGCAGCCCTCTATAAACCTCTGAGGTACTTGGGGCATGAACGATTTTGCTATTCTCTCCCAAACACAATTTGCATCCTTAAAGACGTTTCTTTTTCTTTATCAACTTTGCTGGGCATTCTTACATGGGTATTTCTTTCTGAACAAGAGAGCTTCTGGAGTTAATTCTTTCTGAAACAGTTTGCCCCAAATATAACACTGTCCATCATTGTGCTCCACCAGGTTTCAACCCAATCTGGGAGGCAGCAGCTTGTCTCTAGCAAAGCAATTCTGCCACGCTAAGTATAGTGCTGCCAGCTTGTGCTTAACAAGGATGAGTATTGCACCATCTCACTTAGCCAGCCAGCCCTGGATTTAGATACCTAAATTTAAGCACTTGGGCTTGAAGGCTTTGGACATCTTCACTGAATCAATACTGCTTTCAGAAGTCATTAGTTTCTGTTCTCAAACTACTTCAATCAATGCATATTCCAGGAAGGTTACCATGGTATAAAGGCGTAAGATAACCTGCATAAGGGCTCCACATACACTATGAGCAGCACAGAAGACACACGCACAAATGGTGCATGTTACAGACATACAGAGGAAACACCGGCAAGTGCAAGTCCTATCAAAATAATTAGACCTGTCAAAGCTAAAACGTTTCAGGAAATTAGACTGATATAACATTTCGATGTTCAGGGGCCAGAAGCCCTGATTGTTTCTTAACTCCTAAAATTTATTTTGTTTTTACAAGTTATAATACACTTTTCTAAAAAATAAAATTAAACATATCACTGTCAATGCTCCCAAACCAAAATATTTTGATATGTGTGAAATGATCTTCTCCCTTCCCAGCTATGATTTCTAGCTCTAGTAATTTAAAATTTGGGAGCTTTCTTGTACTTCAGAACCTTGAAAGCCTTTGTTAAATGGAATGTCCATCCTGTCCAGCTGCAATAGCTTCCCATCTGAAAACAATATTGCCTCTGTTGATAAGAACTAGAGTTTTACTCAACTATTTAGAGCTTCCTTTATGAAAAATAATGAGGTTGCTGATGTTGTATCTACACTAGCGTACAGTAAATAGATAAACAGCTTGTCAAATGGCAAGCTCATCAAAGAGAAGCAAGACAATTCTGAACCCTTGTGACAGTTTCTACAAAATTAAGTAATGCCATGCAAATTCTGTCACAAGGTCCACAGCCAGATCATTTGATCACAGATGACAGATAATGCTGATTTCAGACTCGGTCTTGATTGCAAATCTTAGCAATGCCAATTCAGATTTTGCAGCTGTAAACTTCATGTAGGAACCCCCCACCTTTGGGGCAAAGGCCAAACACTGTCTCACAAAGTTTCAGAAATTTAGTAACACAGGTGGAGGTCACAGAAGATTTAATAAGACCAGAACCACCATGGGGAGCTGATTTCTAATACAGACTGCCTTTTCAGTGACCACAATCATGAGCTGCCAGCAACTGGACCCATACTTTCTATAAGGTGCCTTAACTGACATTTCAATTACCCAAAAGAGGTACCAGGAAACCAGTGCTCACAGTAGCCAGTACTCCCTAAATGCAATATTACACAAACATTTTTTCACTGCAATGGTACATTCCACCCCACACACATTCCTAAAAAAAAGAAAAGAAAAGAAAAAAAAAAAAAAGAGAGAGAGAGCAGCTGATACTTGCCTGTAAGGATGCCATTTTTCTCTACAGGTTCTTGCCAGCTGACCTTGAGAGACGTGTCCAGAATCTCAGTGAAGCTCAGGTGTCCCACTGCTCCTGGCTCTGGCAATCAGAAAAGGAAATCTGTTAACAGGAGAACCCCACTTACTTTTGATCTGATTCATGTGGCAAGGTGAGGGCTGAAGAAATAAAACACTGAGCCGGGGCCAAGGGAAGCCTGCTGGAAACATCAGTGAGAACTGCAGGGGAGAGGGGAAAATGCAAGGTGTTCAGAAGCACTCTGGCTAGCATCACATAAATTATTTTATCCAGTCATCACCCTAACTGTGCAGAGAACTAAAGAGAGCGGCAGCAGGAGACTTGCACACAACTTGTTCTCTGCCTCTCTTCTTGATCTAACCTAATTAGAACAATCAAGCTGGCAATCCTGGAAGCAATCGCGTTGCTGTTTTCCCTCAACAACAGCGTGCAGCGTTTACCTGTGCTGCTGTGTGTGCTTACCTGGCCTTGGGTCTGCAGCACCACCATCAGCACCCCCACAGCTAGAAAGAAACTTTTGCCTATGCAAGGTCAGAGCAAGGACAGAGTCACCGACCCACTGCTTGGATAGAGTCTCTCGAAACAACTCTAAAAACGTCCAACATAATGGCAACTGTCTTCTGTAAAATGAATACAAGTGTGTGAAACTTTTTAAAGGATTTTTATGATGTAGCTCAAGAGCTCTTAAAAATTTCAGCTCCCTAGTGTGCAATGAAAGAACATAAAATGGAATGACTGTCAAGAATATGCCATCCTCCCTCAATTTTGATCTTCAAGGAAGACATCCTGACTGATTTTTGATCCAACTGCTGTTCTTTCTTCAATCGATGTACTGGAAAAAGGAGGTTTTGTTCACTTTATATTCACTGTGCTTCTGTCATTGGATCCCTGCCCGAGTATCCTCCAGCTCCACTGACATCAGTTGGCAATTTCTCGTTTGCAATTTCATATTTTGTTTCCTCTTCAATTTAGTCCAGTTTCTCCTTCCCCTCCAGCAATGATAAAAAAACCCCAAAGCCTGCCAGTAGGTCAGCTACAACCACATTTGCAATTCTGCAATCCTAGTGAGGAAAATTTCCAAATCCATTCTGCAATATCTAGTAGTCAAAGCATTACAGAGAGAACGCTGATCCGGCAGTGATCTCAGGAATGATCTCAGGAATACCCAACGAGAGCACAGAAATGATGACTGTTTGGGACCATGTGTCTGCAGAAGTGCAGACCGTACACTCGCAGAGCTTTACTCCAATTAGCTCCTGCAGTCACAATCCAATTTTAACATCATAATGAAAACCAGGTGCAGGTTACTCCAAGCCAGGACACAATGCTTCTGACTGCATGTCAGACTTTATTTGACCTACAGTTCATCGGCAAACAGATCTGTTTGCACTATTTTTTTTCCTAAAGGATTGACTAACTTTGCTATACAGACAGAAAATTATCACCTGAGAACATGAATGACAGTCCTTTCAAACCTTTTTTCCCACCACATAAATCCTGAAGCAACTTAGATTCAACGAGTTCTCCACAAAGATGCATTATACCATCCTGCACTTAACTTCTCAGTCACCATGAAAACCAAAGAAAGCAACTCTGAAGGATTGAAAAAAAAAAAAAAAAGGGAAAAAATCCTGCTCATCTCTGCTGCTGAGGGCCCTTACAACATACAGTTGCATACACCAAGAAATGTTTTAAATGTTTTACAAAATAAAAGTCTGGCTTTTTCTTGTTTTACGTTTCATGATGGAATTTTCTTCTGTTTAAAATGGCACATGATCCCAACACTTCCCTGAGATACTTTCCGTGTCTTGACTGTGCCCTTTTTCCCACTTTGTGCAAAATCTTTAAGGCTCATTTTTGCAACCTTTCCTTCAGCAGAAATATTAATGGTCTCTTCCTTCTTCCCAGCCAGTTAATTTTTGTGAAATCTTAAGATTCTCTTATCTTTGGTTTCTTACTCTTCTGTTCTCACTGGAATTAGCCACAGGGTTCAGTGTCATGGGGGGAGAGAGACAGATGGACCCAAGACAGACAGGTGAGTACATTTACAAACCATCATTGCCAAAAGATTCATTTCCTTTGGAAAACAGGCAAAAAAGTTAATACTACACACAGGAACGTAAAGCACGTTTCTCTTTCCTCCACACCTTTTGCTTTAACCTCCAATAAACAAGTATGAGGTCATACTAGTCCACATAGTTTTCTGGTAGTTAAATGCTCTCAGTGATCTTCTGACAGGTAGGGTTTTAAGTCTGCTATCTGCTCTTGGGGCACAGGTCTAGCACATGGAGGACGCTAACCACGAAAGGAAAATCCATGGGAATTTCATTTTCTTCAAGTTCTTTCAAGAGTATCTCATGAAAAATTGGATTAGCTCTTTGAGCCTTGCTTCTGTGAATGTTAACGACAATCAGATTTTTCTTTACAGGAACATTGACTAACCTAAAAGATTCCTAGTAAGGCAAAGTAGTATTCCTAAAAACAATACCTTAATGGATAAATCAGACATTTTTTTATTCTGATTTGGATCTGTAAATGTATAGCAATGTTTATGATGGCTCGTGGCAGGAAGATGCTGAAGTGCTGGCCAGAGCCAAGATCACCACAGACACACAGCCAGCTGTCAGGGCCACTGCAATACAGTTGTTTACCTGCACCAGACACGCACTGGACTTGTTAGTCCCAACCATGTCTTGAGCAAACACTTCCAAGCATTTTCTGATGCAGGAACTAATTTTTATGTTAAATATCCAGCTCATTTTACTTCATCCTGACTCCAGTTTTAGAGAATAAAAGTTACTGCATCGTTATGTTCCTGGTTCATTTATACAAACACTTGCAATATAATACAGATACAGACACTGTCAATATATTGAATAACAGAAGGAAACAATTGTAAATCAATCATGGGCCTCCATAGGAAGTTCCCATGCTCAAGTTCCTAGGAAGATCAATTCACATTTATTTGGATGCCTGAACATGGACTGAAGAGCATAAGGGTTCACAGACATACACACCTGTCGTGTGTTAGCTGAACCAGACAACGGAGCTTTCAGCTTCTGACCAATGTAAAAAATACTCATCCAGGTTTAGTCCATGATGAAAAAAATATCAAATATCATTCATTAGCCACAGGCTAAAAGAACACACGCGGACAACTGGCTGAGGTCACCTGACGCAAAGTAAGTTGACAAGAGATTGCAAACTGATTGTGAAGCTGCGGTCAGATTTAAAGGATCCGGATTTGAAAATGCTGGCTTTTATATCCAACAAAACAAAATCTGAGCACTGAGGCTCTCTACCAGTGCTGACTACTCACTGTCTTCAAGGGTCCGCAGGAGCTGGGGTGTGCTTCGTGGTCCATCGCCAGGCGTGGTGAAACACAGAACTGATGTATAGTAAGTAGTATATTTCTTCAGGTTGGTGATGCAGCCACTATGAACGCCATGGAAGTCTGGAGCAATGGTGACCACAGTCACAGTCTCTGGAGCATCCGCTGTCCACGCTAGAAGCTAGAAAATTTAAACCTGGATGAGCTCTCATTAGAAGTTGCGTCTATTTGGAATCAGAGTATGCTTGGCTGCCAAAACCATCTTAATCTGATTGTAAAAAACCAAGCAATGCTGTTAAACTACTGTCAGCTTTGATGCTGAACAGATGGATATAACACTGTTACTATGATAACTGGAGGGATGTGTGTAATACTCACTAGTGATGGGGGATATACTGATACCATGGAGGTACTGCAATTCTCCACGTCTCATTGTCTCAATGCCAAAATTATTGCAAATTATTATTTGTATGACATGAGCCTTTTGTCTCTCTTTGAGCTGCTCTGACTAGGCTGGATGGTCTCTGCTGCTGAAAGGAAGCTGAAGGAGGAAAAGAATTTTCAGTTCTACTCTATGATACACATGCTTTATCTTATTTTGGGGGTCCTTTAAAGATCCTGCCGGCTGGGGAGGCTGGCTGGCTCACACACACATACACAGATCTTCCCTCCCCTCCTACAGCGCCCTCAGCATCCCGCTGACCAGCCTTGCCTGGCAGGCTGGGAGCACCGATGCGGTCAGTGCCTTGGGATACCTGCACAGAATGATTCAAGCAGTTCTGGAACTACAGAAAGAATAGAAAATGGTTGGTGATTACTACAATTTTCAACCCCTTGGTTACACAGGTTAGACTCCCAAAGACATTTTCCTGCATTTAAAATAGCATGCTTGTCAGATGTGCTCAGTTCTTCCAGGTTTCATTCATCGCTAGCAGATCTTCTGGGTGATCAATATTTTTCAGAGTGGGATACCTTACGTGTAGGTACGTAAATGAGGACTTAAAAAATTCATTTTTTGGTAAATGACTTTGAAATTTTAAAACAATTTTTGAAATCACCTTAACAGCTTAGGAGTCTAAGGCTTTAAAGTGCATATGAAATTTTTATTTTATCCAGAAATCCTTATCATGTGGCTTATATCAGCTTGTTAAAATTCTAAGCCTTACTCAGTATCTGTGTAAATCGTGCAACTCTTATTGATTTCAGGCTCATAAACATGGATAGATGCTTGAAATTAATGAGCCATATTTGACACACTTAGCCAATGTCTATAGTTTCTGATAATCAGAAAGCACAGTTCGAGGACTATAAGGAATAATTTTGTTAGGAATATTTCATATTTGAAAAGGTGCACTTTACGACTTCTTGAAATGCAAATAAATTTCAAAGAAAAGATAAAATGGAAAATGGTTGATGGGATAGTAAGTTTAAATTTCTTTTCTAAATCACCTTTGTGGATTACAATTGGCATTTATAACTTTGGAGGACTAAACTTCTCTTTTTTGAGTACATTTCATTTCATGTTCTTCAGGAAATGCAGGTGAACAATTCTGTTAGTTAAAGGGAAAAATGGATTTAGTTCTTAAAAACCCAAAAGCCTAGCTTTGACTACTAGCAATTTATAAATCATACACAAAACATATGCTATAACAGTAACTGACAGAAATGTTTTCACACAGTCTTTGTACTGCAATTCACAATCCCTATGAGAAACTGTAATGATAAAGCTGTTGCAATCTACTGCAATCAAAGAAACCCAAAGAGAAATGTTGATAATTTCAAAAGTTTTTACTGACCACTGACAGATACAAATTACAATTTTAGTTATTTTATACCACCACTAAAGAAACCGAAACATTAGAGGTAGCTTATGCAATGAGACAAAGAATCTTTAAACCGAAACTCTGTTTCAGTAAAACAAAGAATAAAAATCTAAACTATGGCTTTTGAAAATCTGACTGACCTCACCAAGCTTGGACTTGCACCAGAAAATTATAGTGCATTGCAGTCCACTGAGCCCAAAAAGTGCTTTTATTCTCCGGAGTCTGAACAGAAGCCAAGGAGAGAGATAGAGAGAGAGTGTGTGTGTGCGCGTGCAGGCGGGCGGGCATGTGCACGTGCGTGCGTGTGCGTGTGCGTGTATTTATCTCTTCGTGTGTATTTATCTCTACACACGCCCACCCCTGCAGCCCTGTCAGTCACCTACTTTTGAGAGCTGGTTCTGTCTCTGAGGAAAACTGTCATACACAGCTACACGCATATAATACTTCAGCAGTGGGATTCTGAAACCACTGGTGTTCTTCATGAGAAACATATAGATCTGGGCAAACCCACTAGAACTCCCATGCATAACTTTGTCTTAGCTTCTTCATCGCTTTGAGACATTCTTAGAGAAGGATCAAGTCTTCTCAAGTTCTTACACCCACCTACAATCCCGCAATACACTGCTTGTCTTCTGAACTCCACATCCTTCTCAGCCCACTCCATGTTCCTTCACCCAACACCTACATTGCCCTTCTTCCTCCCTGCTTGTGAAACACACCTGCCTGCCCCTCCCCTGCCCTGTGATTACTGAGAGATTTCCCTTCGTTCTTTCTGTGAATGCTTTTAAACCCTTCGTTCATTATGCCCCTACTGCCGAACCTTTTGAGGAGTTTCTATTAAGCAGTCCTTCCTGAGAGACAGAAATAAACCACTCCAGCTACCTCCTTAGCATACACTCCACTGGTCAAAGTACCAACAAGTGCTCTGTTAAGCACTCTCTACTCTGCGTACTGTAATAGGTATTGCCAGTTGTCCCATCAACAGGGGCTTACCACGCTACCTCTGTGTCATCAAGCATAATTAATACATTTTACATTTCTTAAATCTCCCAAATCATCACAGTGGGGAAGTTAAGAGAAACATTTAGTGGGATGCCTTGGTTCCTAATGAAATGAATGGGAATTTTGCATTAGGGTAAAGAGAAATCTCAAGGTAGATTTTCAGCGGCACAACATAACGTCCTGTGCGGACTTCCCAAACTCTTTGATGCTGAACTGCTTTTTGGCTTTGGAAATTCTCCAGGTAAATGACAGAGGTATTAGGACTTCTAGCCTATGACGTATCTCCTTTTCAGAACTTATAAAAATTGCAAATGCTAGGAGCAACAGCTGCTCACTTCTCTTTTCGTTTTACTTGCATAAGTATATAGACATATACACACTGGAAATCTAGTGTCACTTTGGAAATCCAGAGGTTATTAGATTCAACTTTTAACTGTTATATATCATCCTAACTGTTATATACCAGGACTGTTAAGGCAAATGTTACTTGAAGTTACAGAAATCTAGTTTCTATTTACCTTGTATCCTTGGTTGATACCGTTGATGAACTGCTGGGGTGGAGGGTTCCAGAGGAACTGGATGGTTGTGGAGTTCACGGCTTCGACTTGCACGTTCTGCGGCGGGGCTGTAGGCACTGCTCTCGATCAACAGAGAGGGAAACGGGATAAAACAGAGCAGAGGAGGGATGAGGAGACAGAAGACAAAGATGAACTCAGAACCCACTGACTGCCACTTACTCATGTTGTAATAACAACCTCGAGAGAAGGATGCACTTCTTGCGAAAGAGCAACCAGCAATGATTTGGAAAGAAGGGTAATTGGGTTAATTTCTCTTTCTGTATTGGAGACTCTTTCAAGGGGAGGGGATGAAATGATTTCTGCAGCTTATTATTCCACAGATGAGTTTCTCAAAGACTTGAGACAGAAGCTAGGTAATGATAGGTGAACACATCTCATTCAATTATCCATGACTGCACAGAGAACGAACAGTTTCAGAGAGAAATTTCTTCAGTCTTTTAATACCGCTCAATTCCCCAGATCAGACCAAGCAAACATGGAGTCCGCACAATTAAAGTTCTAATTGTGAATTATAATCTGGCAAGAGCATCTGTTTATTATTTACTGCTGCTTAAAGAATTAGGATCAGTCATAACACATGCAGTAAAGATTTTTCTTGGGAATTGGAGACGTACTCGTTTCATCTTGATATGATATTCATTCATGTATATTGAATTGATTATATATATTTTGAGCCAGTGCACCCTCTAATCAACTAAAAGTTGCATAAGCATTTTATGCCAAGTATTTAATTAGACAGATGTTTTCTCAATACAAAAGATAGCACAGCACATAAAGGCATACTGCCTTCAAACAACAAAAAATAACACCTAAGTACTTTGCCATTTAATATAATGCCTCTTTAAACACCTTCCAGGCAATTTCTTCAACTTATTGCTTTAGGGTGCCATTTCTACAGTTCTCAGAGGAAAGAACACTAATAGACAGATTTTTTTTTCTGAAATTACCAAGCTTATAGCAAGTTTAAGAAGAAAACTGCTATTTGAGTATTAAAAAATGGACCAATACACTTTGAGTCCTATAAAAAAAGTTTAATAAAGCTTAAAAAATATTACTATTGACAGTCCTGTGCATTTTTCATTCTACAAAAGAGGAACTGTCCACAAGTAGTTTTGAAGCCTGGAAAGCTTTGTTCCTTCTGCTTCCAAGGGATAATTTCTTCCAAAGCCCAATGACCTATGCTCCCAAAAAGTATCCACAATTCCCAGTGAGAAAATGGTTTGCTCCATGCTTTTCAAAAACAGGCCATGAACTTTTAAAGCTACAAAGTACTTTCGGAAGATGAGTCTTTGTATGGAGAAGAAATCAAGACATGTGCAAAAATGTAAAAATGCCTCTTTTTTTACTGAAAGCAACATTTGTTTGAAAGAGACGTAAAAAGGCATTATTCTTAACTGGTGTACAAGCTATAGTAAGACTGTAGCCAACAGAGCTAGGACAGCATACGCTTATCAGAGACATCCTAGAAGTATCAACAGAGAAAATTGGAGAAACCCTCAAAGATGTCAGGTTTGAAATGACAAGAACATCCACTTTCATGCCCTGTCATTAAAACTCCCTGATGACTACACAATGCCTTGAAAATTCAGCTCTGCACATTTTATTTAATCTCAGAAACTGCATGTTATTCAGCATTTTCTTGCTCTAATTTAAAACCTGATGGCACAATTTATGAACTATGCATAATTATTGAGTTCTAAAACCAGAATTTATCCGATACTACTCTAAATCTTCATTAGAATCTGGGTCCTACTTCCTGCCATGTATCATAACTCCCTGTATGCTTTTGGAAGGTTATAATATTATCTTAATGACCTGTAGACATCATAAAGTTTTCGTAGTTAAGAGATTCACCAAATCATCCTGATATACAGTCATAAATATTAAAGTCACTCTACAGTCATAATGAGGTGCTTTGGCTACAGTCCCCTACTAAATGTATTTTTTCTTATTCATGTTCTTTGATTAAACTGTTTATTATGAGAACCATGACATTTTTCAGTTTGCTTTTGTGTGAAATACTTTGTGTAATTAATGGTTAATGTGATTAAGATTTTTTCAAAAATCAAAACTCTTGCTTTCCTGCATATTTGCATATTCAGATATTGTAACTGTCACAGATCTGTCACTGCAGAAGAAAATGGTATTAGAAGCCTTCAAGTTAGTTCGTTATCAGAAAGTCACCTGGACACCACTGATCGATCAATCTCCTGTCAGGAGGCTCAATCAGCTGGGCATCATCCTCTGCACTCATTCTTCTTCCTTCTGTTGGACTGCTACATTACAACTGTATTTATGTGTGCCAGGCTGATTTTGTTAACTCTGTTGTTGTACAGAAAATCTGTACGTAACACATATGCTGCCCACTGACAGCCACGCTTGAAGAAATGCAGAAGTTTGGCAGTGGTAGGAACAGTCTGGTTTTCCCAGGGCGTAAGAAACCCACAGAGGTGACCTGAGAGAGAACAGTGCAACCATTACCCGCTGCCTTTATGATTTTCCTGAAACATAGATGAGCATGTGCATTGCTGCTTCATTTCTTTGGGCATTCTTTAGTGAAGGATTCAACGGATGGCTCTACAACAAATAGCCAATTTCCAGTGATTTCATTATCACAATGATTTTATTCTAAGGGTCTGATTAGCCTTATAACTCAAAATATTGTAAAATTTGTTAAGAGAGGAAAAAACCTGCATCAGCAAGCTCCAAGTTTTCATTTGCAGTCCTTACGGTCCTCAAAAAAGCTCAGGCAAACACTTGAGGATAGGTTTCCTACAGTTTTAGAAACGTGGATAGCCAAATGCATTATTTATTTTAAAAGGGAAATATTTTTTTTACATTAGGAGATAATATCCTGAAACAAGAATAAATGATCATAGCACAAAAAGTACCTGCTACAAGAAGAAAAACGGTAAAAATAATGAAGAGAAAACATAAAACCTTCAGTATTGGAAATCAGGATTTATATTACAATTCCTCTTTGGACATCTTTATTGAAAAATCAACATCTGCATCTCAATGAATGCATTTAAAAGATGGAAAGAACATGATCCATCTGATAAGCATAAGCTTAATTATACTGCAGAAGACATAACATAATACATTTTTATATTTTTAATCAGTAAAATACTGGCATTACAATCTCAAATTTACTTCAAAGTGCCAGTATGAAGTTCTCCTTTTATGTCCTGATATTAAAGACTTTCTTGGGTATCTGAACAGTTTTGCATTTAAAAAAGAAAAGAAGTTTGACAGAAGCTAAATCAGAATTGACCTTCTGGTCACGTCAAACTCAAATACTTTTCCACGATCATGAGTAGTAACTTACTGAAACTGAGACTAACCACATAAAGGGTTTTTTTCTAATTCAGTGGTACGTATCCATCTTCTTCCTACAAGTTTCTTGTTATCAAGCACTACAGAAGCTACCAGTGTCAAACAGGCGTTCCAAGAGTAATCCCCAAGTATTTACAATCTCAGCTTTTAAATCCATACTTCATCATATTTGCAAGTATTCCTAAACCATCTCATAGCACAGACCCATCTGGAAGGCATCTCGGAATCGCAGATCAAAATGGTCAGACAAAACCAGCTGCTACTTTCTTCCCAATAAAGTTCACGTGGTTGGAAATCCGTTAAGAACTCAGCCCCCACGACAAGTTAACGCACAGCATTCCAAGCAGAAAAGGTCATGGTAGCACTCTAGCTAAAAGCCATTAAAAGGGTTTCACTGACGAGATAATTGAGAGAGGAGAAGGCATTAAGGTTAAGCATGTGTACATGTAATTATTCTGTCTCTAGCTATGTGCAAATAGCATGTAAATCCTGCAGAGATTCTGACAGCCAGATTTACTGGTCTTAAATACAGACCTTCAACTGAGGCATGTAGAAAAGTCTCCTACTCCTACAAAGATCCCGTGCCTCAATAAGGCAGGTTTGGGGAGCTGCGGGATCTCCTGTGTGCGAACATTTGGCTGCTCCTGTAATGTGCTGGCCGGCCATGCTGAGCGCCCATCCCGGTGGGAGCTGGGCAGGGTCCTGTCGCAGGGGCACCAGCCCTCCTGTAGAGCCCATTCCCCTGCTCCCCCCGCTGACACCCTCCACTGGGCTACAGACTGCGGCAGGGGCACAGAAAACCTGTTCTCTGCACTTGTACGCGTGCTGGTGTCTGAAATTCAGTCGTGCAGGAGTTGGCACTAACGGGTGAGGTTTGCTGCTGGCAGCTGGGAAATGCCTTTTCACTTCCTGCTATGCCTCTTCCAAGAATAAGATTTTACTTCTCTGTTGAGAGCAGGGGGCCAGGGGCCTCACCGAGACAACTGCTGATTTCCCCACCTTTGTGAAATCATTTACAAAAAAGTCAGTAGATGGGAAATGACACCTAACAGTGGTAAAACCAATCCACAAGTCAGCCACCACAACTCCACCCTGCTTCTGCACAGGAGCAGCTGGGACCCAGGAGGTCACGGATGCCCCACGGCTGTAGGTAGGTGCTCCACAGGATGCCAACCAGGATCTTTGAGATGTTTTTTGCCAAGAAAGCCTAAGGGAAAGCCAAGGGAAACCTAGGGGACACCTAGGGGACACCCAAGGGACACCTCTTTTCACTGCAATAAAATTGAATGGTTGCAGAAGACAGTCCTTATTCAGATACTCTTTTTTTTAAGATTATTCCCTACATAAAGTAGGAAGCTTTCAATTAGGTTTTCTTTAGCTCTTCTGTCTCAGTCTTACACATTTCCCTGATTCACCTCCTACTGCCTGAGGAAGACACGACTTTGGACCTCACTGAACAGACACGTCTTGCTCTTAGCCTTCTCTCCACACCGTCAAGACTCAGTAGGCTGGTGACTGTCCCACTCTTTTATTCAGGAAGGGCCTTTTGCTAAGACTTTCCTGCCTTTCAACGTGTCCATGCACAGCACAGAAGGGAAAATAATATCAAAACTACGTGTTGAGACCCATTTGGGCCACAAGACTGGCTTTGGGGATACGCATCAAAAGAAAGACATAACACTTCAAGCAGAAACAAAAGTGGGTTAATGTCAATGCAAAGCGCCTAATGAAAGCTACATCTCTACTTATAAATCCCACCCAAATCTAAGGAGTGGTGGGAGGTCTTCCAAGAAAGCAGTTCAGCAGTATTCATGCTGCTGAGATAAAAGGGACAGACCCAAAGCAATGGATGGAAGCTTCTGCTTTCTCAAATCAGCCTGCAGAAAAAGGTAAACGTGTCCAACAGCACAGAGCAGAGACATCACCACCACCGTCCAGAAAGGTATTTATACATCTCACAAATCTCCCAATACCTATTCTTATATGAAAAGGTATTGGGCAACTTTGATTTTTCATATGGCAATGGAAAGTCCTGCAGGACACTGTTTAAATAAGGAAGAATTGCTCCATGCAGAAGGCTGACACAAATCCCTGCAAAAAGTAACATCAAAGTAAGGAACAGCTGGAGAAACTCTGATGAAGAAAGACCTATATATACAGAGCATCAAAGGATTAGGCTGAATATCACTCTGAAAAGACTTTCAAGATTTAGAGACAGTCAAACTGTCTGACCCTAGTGCTAGGATGTTCAGTGCTTTGCCAGTAAGTCTTTCTGACATTTTATCTCATTGACATTATGTGCCACTTTCTCTGCAAGGTTAGATATTTCGGCATCTTCTGAGTTTGGCTATATTCTAGAAGTTGATGATTTTCTAAGAGCTTTGAGTAGCTGATTAGTTATCAGTGGCGAAAGCAATGCCAGAGGACTAATGAGGGATTAATAGACTAGGTTCTGGTATAAATCCACAGCTTATATGGCCAGTCAATATCCTCTATGACAAAGATGCCAATGTGCTGATCTGCTCCTGCCAATGGGTTGATCTGCTCCCAGTGTTCATCTCCTCCCAGGCTCTGACTGCATAGCACACTTGATTAATATGAGGTGTTTCAGGTATTTTTTATCTGCAGACAGACAGGTTCTTGCCAGCATAGCTCACATCATTTAATGCATGTCAGAACAGAGACGGTGGTGGTGGTAGTAGGAGAGGGGGATGGATGGGAATGTGTGTCTCTGACATTTATCTCCACTCGTATTAAAATCAGAATATGATTTACAAGGCAGTTTTACACAAGGCTTTTCCTTCCTCCTGCTGGTTTGGTTTAGGAAGGACATTCTGGAGCAAGAAACAGCCACTGGCTTTTCCTTGTCATTTCCCAGCTACAAGAAAGATAAAGGAGCGGGGTTTTGGATGGTAGTGCGTTACATATGGAGACTTGGTATTAATCCAGTTTCAAATGCTACTGATACCAGCCAGGCTCCCTTTTCAACTCAAAATGTAAAAGGCTTCAAACTCTTTGTAGAACACTGTATGCATTTGGTGATTTGCACAGAAACCCAGCAAGGGATTCATTAGGAGATGGAAGCACCCATGAAGTAGTTCTTTAGAACTATTATTAAATACTGATACAAAATAAATAAGAAATATCCAGGTTTTCTTCTGCCTCTACCCACCATTGAGCATTTAGGGAACTACATAAAGACACGCAGGGCATTGCAAGTTATCCTGCAGTCTAAACACTCTTACTGATTAATATGAACACAGGACTGACTACACTTAATTTATAACAGAGGATTTATATCCTTATAAATGATAACAGACAGCCAATCAATAAAGGATGATAATAACAGCACATAATATCAAGGGAAATTAGAGTCAACTGCAGGATTTAAGAAAAAAAGCGTGAAGTCCAAACCGGAGTCTTAATAGATGAAAGGTTAAGGTGCTATGATAGCTTAAAATGTGCAAATAAACAAAGTAATGAATTACAAGTATATTCACAAAAGAGATTCAAATTCTGTGTGCAATCCAATTCTCAGCAGAGATCTGGTCTTTAGTGGGATACAAAACATTAATCCTGGCTGCGAGAAGACCAAAAAACATTTTCAAGGTCTGCTATAAATACTTCTAGAAAGAGGTTGAGTGTGTCTAGACTCCTCTAAACTCTGAGACTTTAAATGCCCTAAGACAAAATATAGTTAGCTTTCTTCTTTAATTGTTGTGATTAATTAGTGCTGCATACAAATAACCTTTTTTTAAAGATCTCCCTACACCTCAAACTGTATCTAATCATGCTATAATGTACTCCTGGTAACAATTAACAAACAACTACATATTCGTCACTAATTTTAAATTAACTGATGTGCTGTAAATCTGCAAGTTTTTAAAATAGTTTAATTGTTTTATGAGCGATAAAGTAGAGACCATGTACTGTCCAGTGCTCAGAATGCAGCACAACCCTGCAATTATGGGAATATACGAAAGCTTTAAGGGCCTGGTACTTAATTATCCTACGGATTTTTATACCAATCTAGAGGTGTAAACATGCTTTACACTGGTTGTAAAAAGTAATTACATATCCTTTTGTTGATGTAATTTATACTCTTCTTAAAGCACTTACCAGAAAGGTGTGGAGGAGCTGTAGCATAAAAATCAGGGCTTTAAAGATCGTTTTATCTTCCTCTTTGCAAATGTCTGCACCATTCCTGAAATGCTACAAAACACTCTTTCTCCACAGGCTGTGCTTCTCTCCCTGCAGTTTCCTTACAATTTATTCCACACTATTTCTGTGATTATCAGAACCAATGCAGCTGGTTTACTCAGCTTTTGTCTCCTATATCGCCCAGGCGGCGTACTGCACATCTTGACCACAGTAAACCCAATTCCCTGCCATATTCTCTGAATCTCCTGGCAGAGTAACCTCAGCCCCTGCCTGTCACACGTGCTATAAATCCATCCCATGGAACCACAGCTCTCTTCAGCATTTTTATTTATTACTTATGCTGTGGCTGACTCTGACCTGCAAGTGTGGTAACGTGTCATCATGAGGGTCAACAAAAATAGATAATTTTTGAATCCACTCACAGCTTTTTCTACAGCAGAGAGTAGCAGAGTCTCGTCTTGTCTCTGCTGAGGAATTTGAAATTTGTAGGTGTTTCCTACCCTAAGCTGTTTATCAAATTTGGCTGAAATGACTACTCATTTTACAAGGTGTTAGGAGGGACAATCAGAGAGTGCATCTCCTCCTTCGGAAACCGTGCTGTAAACTCACTATAAAAGATATATTGGACCAATTTGCTCACCTCCCTGTAGAGTGTACTCTGTCACAGGTCTGCTGAATGCTCCCAGCCCAGCTCCATTGTAAGATGCCACCTGGATCTCATACTGGGTCCAAATGATCAGGTCTTTCACTAAGCAGTAGTTAATTTCTGCACTGGTGATGTTCTTATACTGGTGTTCTCCAGGGAGGCCAGCCAGGCGATACCTACCATATGGGAAGAAAAATTTGCTAGTTAATTAGATGGTATCAATTATAGCAAATATCCGGACTAGCAAAAAAGCTTCCTTTGTGATGAGGCAATATGCAAACTTTTACAGAAAAATTATACAAAGAAAAATGAAAAATAATCACCAAGAACAGACTAACTCCTGATAAGATCATATCATGTTTGACTGCTATAGTATTTATAATCTGATCTTACTGGGATTACATGCTCAGGGCTAAACAAAATGGGTATTTTATCCTGTTTTATGGTTGCAGAAAAATTACAGCTTTTTAAATGCGGCTTGTCTAGTAAAAGCTGTGATTTAGTAGAAAAAATAGCCCAGATGTGATTTTTATCAGGGTGCTGCTGTGAATCAGCTTGAGAAATGTTTTTTTCCCCTTCTCCTCTGAATTCTGTAAAGGAAGAGCTCAGAGGGCTCTGACCTTCTAGAGTTTCAGGCATTGCCACCCCTGGCTTCCACCAGGATTGACTTCACAGACAGATTAAAGTAAGGATGGAATATAGTTGAGGCTGAAGAGTTGGGTTAAGCACTGGAATTCCAGGAGAAGGGCTGTACCAAATACGAGTGAGTGGGAAATATTCTGACAAACTTTCTGCTGAGACGTGGGAAGCTGAAGCACTGAATGTATTTTCCCATGTAAAAACTGCATTGCAGAACACAGAGCCGCTTTGATGTGTCTCTTCAGGCCAATAAACTAGGGGGAAGAACTAAATTATAGAAAACAAACAAACCTTGCAAATCTGTGAATGTGAATAATACTCTTTGTTTTCCTTCCTTTAGGAAAATGGTACAACGGATGCTTACAATATGCTAATTCACAAAAAACCCAGAAAAACAGAGGCCAAGTAAGGGGCACAAGGCATTACTATTCCATGAAAAAGACAAATATGGAAACTTTTGTATTTTTATTCAACACACAGCTTTTATGTACTCTTATTCATGTTTTGCTTCACAGTAATTGCCAAAAGCTTATTGACACAGAACAATTTCATTGACATCTTACAGTCAGATTTTAAATTCATCTAAGTTAAATTGGTGCAATTTCTACGACTAGACAACTTTGTGTATTTCAGCCATAGATTTTGTTCTAAAGTCTTCTTATAAAGAGATCAGTTCTTAAGCGCTGACAACCCCCTCCCTTTTCTGCTGAGGAGCTGCTTGCCTGACCACTTTTTGGCATACTTAATATTTGTAATGCTACACCAGTGTGATTCCATTTATGAAGTACAAATGGAAATAAAGAAATATCAGCCCTCAGCTGAGTCTATTGAATGTCTTGATCTTTTCCTACTTTATCCAATATCTAACTTTTCCTTTCTTTTGTCTCCTGTGAAGGGCGTATGCTTCCTGGCAAAGTCAATGCTTCGTGTAGCAATGCTCTGTCTCACACCTAGCAGACGAGATGTAGAGTGCTCCTGTGATTTAATCTATAATGCTGTTAGCATGGCAGTCCTCTAAATGCAATACTGCCAGCGAGAAAAAGGGCAGAGGAAGAAGGCCAGTTCAGAAATGTCATGTCTTCATGATTTTTCTCACCATGGACTTTGATGTATACTCCATATGACTTGTGCAGTGCACCTTTGTTTTTAAAGATCAGGTGTTCCATCAATTTAGTTTCTTGCATGTCTGGAGTGCTGGATCTCTGGGACACATGGTGGGTTTCATTTTGTTATGTCCTAATTCTAGGGAAATCAGTGCAGGAAGACTCTTCTTCAGTGCACATTGCTGTGACCGCACAATTTGACTTGGAAGAACAACCTGGTTTATTACCTGGGACAGTTGTGCTTTTACACGATAATCTTAAATTCCTGTCAAATAAATAGTTTCTCTGCTCTGTAGTCAAGACAAAGCATGTAGACGTCAAAAATATTCACAAATTGAGCATAATGAATATGATCACTCTCTATTAAAATGGAAAGAGATGTTACAGCGAGGACAGGGATCAATTATGCTGATAGATGTTGTAGAAAATTTTAAAGTTAAACATTATTGAAAACGCTATATGGAGAAAACAGAACAGATTGCCAGAAGTAGGAGGCTACGGGATTGCTTTCTCAAAGGACATAACGCTGCCACTGGGTGAGACGCGTTGGGAATAGCTAATGAATTAATCCTATTATCGAGCAGACCAGTTTGAAGGAAAGAACTGTATGAGCAACAGTTGTACCCTCTGCAAATAGGTACCCAAGTCTCATGACAAGATTCTAGCTACAGACAGAAGTTAAAGCACCTTTTCCAACCTGTCACTGGTGACTGGCACAGCTTTCAAACTGAGTCCAGCTCTCAGAACTGCAGGCACTCGCACAAGTGGCTCACCACCGTAATAGGCTCTGTGCAGGTGACAGGGAGATTAACAGACTTCGACTCTGCCTGCAGAGAGAAGGAACTTTCCAGCACTATTTTGGGAGCTCACCAACACTCTTAACATCACAAAAACATTTCTATCCATGCCAGCAAAAGTAGGAGCACAGCATGAACAGGATGTTGGCATTTAAACTGCAGCATAGTTATCTTTTAGCAGGTCTGGAGGACACTGTAATAAAAATGTCAGCAGCCTGCCTACAATAGGCTGTAACAATCGCTTGGAAATATGTCGGTGGTGGTGCAATGCTTGGGAGTTTCCCACAAAAGCTTTAATTTAGACAATGCCTCCTTTACTAAAGGTGTGGCCCTAGCTGGCTGCTAGCACTGCAGGATGCGTAGGATGCCAAGTGAGCAAGTAAGCTGTAGCTGAATTGGGTAGGAGTGAATAACTTAGTCCCCCAAAAAATTACGAAAGGGAAATGCTTTGCAAAGTCTCCCAATGTGGCAACACCCTTTCCAACAGAGTAAATCCTGTAAACAGAAAGACTGGATGAATTCAGGATACCCAGTTATTCACCTGAATTTGTTCCTCATTAATAAATACAGATGGGGCTGCAAGAATCTTACTCACCCGACTGATTTTCAAAACTCAGCCAAGGTCTGCCATGAAGCATCTGACCTGTCATTCCCTCTCTCCATTTTGTTTGGCACAAAACTGAAGTTTATTGATTCTATTTTTGCTCTTCCACAGTGCAGCAGCCCTGTTGTGTCTTTGATAAATTTAATTAACCTTTCTAGCAGGAAGTTAAGATTTTAATAAGCAAACATACATCCGCAATGCATAGGCTGCGCTGTACCAACTTCCTATGTGGACATTTTAAGTACCTGGTGCTTCACTCTGAAAATGGAAAAAAGCTATATGGATGTTGTCTGGGAGCTAGTCCGCTCCACGGAGCTAACAGAGACCCCAGCTCACTGACTCTCTAGTACAGACAGAATTTAAGTGCCTGCACCCTTGTGGCCACTTGAACAGAGTTTTTTTTCTCACTTGTAATAAACCAGGGCAGCCACAGCATTTGTAAATAATTTACTGGAATTAGAAACAAGTTTTAATACACTCTTAAGTCACACCATCCTGAATTCCCTCATGCACCCACGGCTCTATCTCCAGACCTCCTGGGTTAGGAAATTACTTACCTTAGGATGTACCCATGAAGAACTCCATTATGTTCACTCTCGGGAGGAGGTTGCCACTGGACCATGATAGACTGATTGGTGCGCCCACTGGCCACTATGTTTTTAGGTGGGGCACTGGGGGGCTCTTCGGGTAGCATCAACCTAAGTACAAAAGAATGCGATGGAGGTGGGTGATGAAATAAATGCTAGATAACATTTCTATTTCATGTATCCACTTCATGTGAACCAGTTTCTTTTATCAAAGTCTGATGACTAGAAAGAAATATAACACTGATCAAGCTGCTGAAGACATGCATGAAATAGTTACAACAAATCAACGTAATAGGAAATCAGTTAAGCAAGCAACAAGACAGACAGCTGAGGTAACCTTATTCTCCCTGAATAACCCAGGCTGCTACAACTTTTTAAAAAGATTACAAGCCTGAATGAGTTAGAGCTCAGGTCCAGTGTCTGTGACTCCTTCCAAATTGTTTCCTTCAGCTCTTTCAATATTTTTCATATCAAACTCCTACATTTTGAAAAAGCCATTTAGAGTTCAGCTGTTCTGCAATTCAAGTTCACAGCAAGCTTTGGTTCACAGAAGAAGGGGGGATGCATTTGAAACTAAATTTGATGAAGCCATCCTTCTATGTCACATCTGGGTAAATTCCAGAAGTGACACTGCAATGATTGGGTGACTGCTGTACTCCTGCCCGGGCTCATTGCTGGGGCTTAGCACAAGAACAAAAAAACACATTTCCAAGATTCTGCTCAACTGGTACTCCAGAAATACGAGGGCACCTCTCCCATCGTGTGCTGATACTCTGCATCACCTAATTGCCATTATCACCAATTACTGACAGAAGAGAACTGGGCAATGCTTACTGCTCCATTCCCCCGTTACTGTGCAAAAGATCACTCTTTTATTCATTCACAATCAATCAGCCGCTTTTTTCCTCCCAGTAGTTCTAGGTTATTGTGCCTTTAGTACACAGCTATTTATTTTTACGGTACCTGCTGGTCTCGGAGCTGTACTGGCCCTTTCCCACCTGGTTAACCGCACAAACCCTGAACTGGTAGGTGCGGGCTGGCGTCAGTCCGCTCACAGCGACACTGGTCATCTTTGGGTCAAGGTTTGAGAGGTGAACCTTCCAGGGAGAATCTGTTGGAACAATTTACATGTGAAAAAAAAAGATGGAAATGCTCGTTAAAAGCTCTGCAGGAGGGAGAGAATGCCTCTGCCTGCTCAGAGCTCTTTGTGCTCGTTTTCCTCAGAGGAACTTTGGGAAAGAAGTTTCTTTTCAGCAGAAGAAACCTTCCTGTCAACCCACACGGTTATGCAGATTGCACATTTGTCTACTGGAAAGTGATGCTGCACATGTCATGGCATAATAAATAAAAACTATATTCATTAACATTTTAATAAAAGAGGAAACAAGCATGATAAAGACAGATGGGCTGTGTATTTCACAACCCATCTGTTTGGCAGGCCATTACACCACCACACCCATGAGTGGCTCTGGTGGAAGGACAGTAATGAAATTCACAGGCAGTTTGGAATATCTTCCTACCCAGCTTGCAAGCAGGTGTAGAAGCGTGACTCTCTCTGCCAAATCAGCCCTTTACTGTAAGACCTGAGAAAGCTTCTGCTGCAGATTCTACATGTCTGCAGTGGGGTGGTTTTTTTCTTTTTTCTTCTTTCTTTTTTGTTTTGGTTTGGTTTTTTGTTTGTTTGTTTTTGTTTGTGGTTTTTTTGTTTGTTTTTTGGTTTTGTTTTGTTTCCTGGAGATAGTATATGGCATTTGGTCTAATAATTTCCCAGGAAGATTCCCTGGTATAAACAGCCCTGGCAGCACTATAAAACCCTCACTGTCAGTTCACACACTTGACATCCTGAGCTCCTCTGATGCCCGAATTACATTTTCAAGTTTTCAGAGAGGTCAGAAATGAACGCGCTGAAAATTAAATATCCTGACTTCTCTTCTTCACAGCCTGCTATCATATATTCCCCCTGAAGTCATGACTGAAATAGTTAGGGAGAGGTGACATTTGGTCTGTGTTGCAACAGTACAGCAATGGAATCAGTCAATTTAAAGATTTGTTCAGTATTTAAATAATACCAGCTGTTTTCATGCTCCCCGCTCAAAATTACTAACACTTCTGGAAATTACTGAGGAGCTAGCTGTAGATTTTGGCAAGGTATCTGTGCATGTTGCTCATCAGAAGTGCACTGCAGCTCCTGGCAGGTCACCTAGACGTCTGCCTGAAAATGAAGATGAGATGTCCCAAAAGTGGAAGGCTGCTAAACTTCACACCAAGACGTAAACCACTCATTTAGTGCTTTTCTGGCACATTCCTTAGCAAGTTTAAGTCCTCTAGGGTGTGATGCCAGTTGGGCTATAAACATTGCATCTTTGAATTACTCACAATATATCTATTCTAGTAACAGCTTTCCAAGAACAAAGTTTTCTTAACAGGAAAATGGACATTGCATTATACTGGGAATGCCAGAGAACGACAGTTGCATGGCAGTCAAGTCCCATCCTCACCAGTCGTTGATGATTCACCAGCGGTCACTTCGGCTGCAAGATCTCGACGATAATTCACCTTAGCTGAGTGCTGAACTTTTAGAAAGACCTTAGAGGAAGCACACCTATGCTATCTAGAAAAGCACTGGTTCAGAGTTGTTTTGCACCCTAGTTCCTTCTGAATTGCATCAAGCTTCCCTTGAGACTTCACAAAGAACTGTTTGTAACTGTTTGTTACAGCCAGAGTGCACAGCAAGAATCAAAGTAAGCCGAAGTTAAGGCATGGCTGCCTTAGTACATCACCTGAAGCAACTTCCTGAGGAAAATGGAAAAGCAGACACCAACAAGAGAGTGAAATACCCTTGTACGAGCTACCTGGGTAGTGGTCCACTTCCTAGAGCATTTCATTTGCTTACTGCTAGTGTAAACACCACCTGAGAGTGCTTAACCCAAGCAGCTCAATGTAGTGAGCAGTTTGATTCAACAACAGGGCCTATTAATCTCTTCAGCACCTTGGGGCTTTGCTCTGTTTATATGCTGCATTTGTAGAATACTTTATTAATTCTTTTTCCTCTCCTGGTGGAAGATAAAAGATCTGGCAGGAAGAGAGATTAAACTGAAAACTAATATAAACGAAGCCTATTCATCTCCTGGGCACTCTGATTCGTAAAGGAAGATGGTTTGGGGAGGATTTGCTTGCTCATGGAGCAGTGCATACAGTGAGTGTGCAGAGTATCTTTAAAATTTAAATGTCAAGTCTTTTTTTTTTTTCCTTTTGACAATCAATAAACTAAACATTTCAAAAAGCTATTCTCCTCCCTTAAACACACAACAACCCCCTGAATTGTACAGAAGCTTGTTTTACTGTAGAGAAGAGTAATTCTGACACTGGAAACATGCCATAAAATTTTCAACACTGACTCTTTTCTCCTCCAGGGTTGACGGTCACTTGCTTGTCCCAGAAAGCCTGGAGGAGCTCCATAGTGACAAAAGACTTGCCAGGTCAAACTATTAAATAAGCCCCTGTTAGACTGAACAGACTGTGCTAATCCTTCATTTAATTTAAGCTGCCCAGAATGTACTCTGGGCTTTGCTTGCTTGCTCTTCCACCGAAATTGCTACTGGCTGAAAAACTTCCACGTTTAGCTATCGTCTTAAGGTTATTGGGCATTTTGAATTAACTCTGATTGCCTCTTCAAGTTAATTTATTAGAAACAAAGACTGTCACAGGCTACTCTCTAGTTTACAATGTGATTTTGAGGGTTTTAGAAATTACTTTTGTTCTGTCAAAATGTTTGGATGCACGTGTGATACGTTTAATAACACTGGTTACTCACCAAGAGGCATTTCTTTGTATTTCCCTTTGTACTTTACAATTCATGCATTAATTGTAAATTTCTCAAAAGTCATTTCTAATTTGATATTACAGATTAGATCTATTGCAGAAAGCTGATTTTTGCAGGTTTGGAGTACATTTCCATCTCTTTCCTTCTCCAGAGGGTTTTGCATAGACGGTAGTATTAGAATTTGCTGTACTGCTGGAGTTTACTGAATTAATCTTTCAAATTTTCATGACAATCTGATTTGCAAAAAGTTCAAATAAAAGTTGAGTGTCTCACCCTTCATTTGGTAGGGCTTCAGCAAGGTCTACCAATGGCCTGAGGAGTATCTGTTCACACAGTCATACATAGATCTGAGTAACAGTCATAATGAACAGCATAGTTTTACTTCCATTTTTGCAAAGATTTGTCAATGTGTTCAATTTCTATCATTTGAATATTCCTACCAAATTCAGGATGACAATTCGTCGGTTAAGTTAAGCATGTATAGATGCTTTTCATAGGAGCTTTTATTACATCCTCATTGGCACAACATGATGAATCTGAGTTATACCTTCATATCACACGGCACAGGTATCCCAGATTTTCTCAGCAGGATTCTTTAAGTATTAATTCATTTATTCAATTAAAAAACTATTCAAGAATATTTTTTCATTAACCCCTGAAATCTAAACTTCTTTGGAATAAGCTAAACATATCCCTTTCTAACTCCACAAAGATACTTCATTGGAATTCCTAGGTATATCACAACAGGGGCTAAACAGGTCATGAAACGTCCAAACTTATATTAGTGCAAATGACAGCAATGCATGGTACTATTTAGTTGAAAATCCTATTTCAAATTAAGGTTCACGTTCCTGGCTCTGTGTGGGCAGGAATACTTAATGAATGTGTTTGTCTAGAACTGTGTTTTCCAAATTAGATTATAAATTTGCCCCCAAATGTTTAAGGCCATATGTCTCAAGTCACCCCCAGACAGAATCTACTGTGAATACTTGTAATTTGAGAATTATTGCATTGTGCCAAATATATTTTTTTAAAAAATTAGGTGACTAGAGTCGTTCATATTTCCAGCAATTTATGTGCACAATCTGCCACTGTTTTTTTCCTCTAATTAAAATAAGGTTTTAATATCTCTTTACTGAATTGGTATTAATGAAAAGGAGTTCTAATCTATGCCAGGTGGAGTGACACGCCTCTCTCTAACACAGCTAGTAATTAGTCCCCTGAAATTTACACTCATTATTTTGAACCCTCTTCAGCTATTTCTCAGAAACAGATACTGTTATTATGTATTCATTTATGGTACGTGCTTCAAAATGTACAATAGATCCTAAAGCTATTAGAAAATTATTCAAAGCAAAATAGCTAAAAACCCGAACAAAATTAGGCTGCATTTTGGCACCTGTAACTGCAAAGCACAACACATGTATTAAACCTCCACAGAACCAAGAACAAAGTCTCCTGGGCAGCTTTGCTAACTGGAAAATAAATCATAATTCTCATGTCCCTGCCTAACCTTTACATGTATGAAAGCAAGTGGGGATGGGGATGCTGAGCATATTGCACTGCCGCTGACAGTGAAAGAGCTGATGAGACACAAGCAGATGAGCTCGTGGAGGGCATATGCCGACTCCTTGACAGTTGCTCTTTCTGCAGCACAAACAGGACCGACAGCAAACCTGAAAGGAAATTTTCTTTGAAAAGCAAAGAGAGATTCTGCACAGTCGTATCAGACAAAACTATACCTACACAAGATCAAGTGTCAGCTTTGTTCACAAACATCACTTGGGATGGGGGGGAACAAAGGAAAGGTGGTGTTTTCCGAAGGAGTAGGAGGTCTGCAGAAACTAGATATTAACGACACACTACTGAGATCAAAATAACTGAAAAACAAACACTTCCAGAAAAGAAAAACCAAAACAAGACAGTGACAATATGTAGACATTACAGTCAGCTTTCCAAACCAAAGTCACTGTTGACATTGTTCTACTATTCTGTTGGTACCTGCAAAGCTGAGCAGTAACATAAGAAATGAGAGAACACTGCAACAGTGGAATATTCAAGGGCTTAACTTCTTCTCTGTCCTACTTCTGAGTAACCATTCAGATGGTATATACATAAAATCAAGGTAAACAAAGACAGAACCTGAAAGGACAGCAAGATCTAGAGTATTTCTGGGAGTTAAGATGCTCAATTCACAACAAACCCAGTCTGTGTTTGTTTTTTTGCAGCTGCAAGCTTGCTGAAGTACATATACCTATGATTTGTAATAACGAGACTCAGTGGTGGATTGCAATGCCATCAGCCAAAATTATTGGATCGATCACAGAGTGAGCAAGGGTTCACAGGATCCTGTGGAGTTCTGAGGGACTGTCTGCATGATTTCTGGAGAACTATTGTTGGCTTTTGCTGAGCCTTCTACAAATTTCAGTGAACTAATTACAGCATTTTAAAACGATGGCACATTTACCCCATTCCTATACTAGAACAACTGCAAAGCACCTTTGCTAGAAAGGCACTTGAAGACCTTTCAAACTTCTCCTGGCACTGAGCAAGCTTGCCTTTTCTTTTAGTGACTCTTCCCAACCAACACAGCCAGCTGTGGACCCCAGTACATACGTTCTGCCCGCTCTGTGCTGTCTCTGCGTAAATACAGCTCTAGTACCTTTGCATCATGTTCCCAGGCTGGGGCTTTATTAGCTTGTCATTGTCAAAGCCACTGGGAAACATGAAACACAAGGGTAACGTCCTTGGGTGAAAGAATAGGTAAGGAAAAGCAAAAAGGCAGTTACTGGCCTGCTGTTGATAGGAGAGGAAGAAGAGAAGAGTAAAAATAAGAAAGAAGGTCACGATAAAAGGGTAGAGACAGAGCATGAGTGCAGAACACTGACTTTTCTCAGTCATTTGTTAAAAAAAGATCAGGAGTCTTGGCTTGAAAAGAACTGTTTTAAGGATAGCAGTCCTGGGCATGAATTGGGATTGCTGCTAGGATTAGAATACTGCACTTTGCTTAACAGATGTCAAGATCATCAGTTCTGGGACCGCCACATCTGAAAAGTTATGCACTCCAGCCTGCAAAGCAAAAGGGTTGTATGTGATCTGAAGCTCAAGTTTCATCTCAGGCTGTCTGTGTGGCAAAACAAAACGTCTCTAGATAATCAGAAATCAGGACTGTTTCACATTCAGTTATGCAGTGGCTAATTTCCACATGTCAGAAAAAGTGATGCTCTTAATTTTTTCATCAAGAATCAATTGTTGGGCTTGGATTTCCAGCTCCTAGGGTGATAGAGATTAGAAAATATTGCCAAGGTGACTGATTTCCATATAACCTCATCTTTCCATCAACTCCTAAAGAGGCATTAGCAATATCCCTGAATAACCTTGCAAACTGAGAGCCGCAAAGGACCAGACATACCGCATGACAAAATTGTCAGAAGTGGCAGTTCACGGTGGCCAGGTTTCTAACCCACAAATATTTGTGTATCTTACAGTTAAAGATCCTCAACTACCTAGCTAAAAGAAGGGTGTAAAAGGATGACCTAGGGAAAGATATTTGTGTATCTTACATGATGACCTAGGGAAAGATATCTGTGTATCTTACAGTTAAAGATCCTCAACCACCTAGCTAAAAGAAGGGTGTAAAATGATGACCTAGGGAAAGAGGAGAAAATACGAACGCATATACAGATAAAAGAGTAGCTCCTATTGACATCTAAGTTTGTTCCTCTGACAGACCATCAGTTCCTTATATTATAATCCTGCCTGCCTGCATTTTTCAGGTGAAATTTGGGCTCTGAATGCATCGAAGTATCTATGAAACCGGAGCAAAAGAAAACAATGGTAAGAAATAAAAACTGACTTCTGCTATTTTACAGGTGTTGAATAGAAGCACTGAGGAATGAGCTGTTGTGCCTCAAACCTGGCTGGCAAGGCTAGAGGTGGAACTAAGGCTTCCCTGTATAACAATTCCACAATCTCAGACCAGTTTTTGTTGTTTAACTCTTTAAACGTGTGAATAGATGAGTGCAAACCCCAGGGCTTCCCCTCCACGCACACTGCCTCTCATTTGGTAAACATCAGTAACACATTGTTAGTAGCTCTGGTAAAAGCTGAGTCTGAGAGAAGGCTCAATAATTAAGAGGAACATGAGGTTGAAACGTATTTGACTTTACTCACTGTTCTCAGAGAGCTCGACCATGTAGTACAGAACGGGGCTGTTTCCATCAAAGGGGCGCACCCAGGAGAGCATCACGCTGCGGCTGTACGAGGAATTTAGAGTGGCCAGAAGATTCTGAGGGGAATGAGGCAGCTCGCTGTTAAGGAAAAGAGAAAGGGATTGAAAACAGCACAGAAAAATCAATCTGCATTTCATTCAGCTACAGTCTTGCAGGCAGTTAAAGGCACACGACATTTAGACTCGTATGATGATCGATATAAAACGACCAGCAGCTATTGTACAATTAAATAAATGAAAGACATCTCTGAATTCTTCACAATTTTATCCTATCTGGAAAAAAAAATAATTTATGCTGAAAGTCCCAAGGCTGATGCTTAGAACAGCTAATGGAAATGTTGCTAAGTGTGGAAAAAAGCCAATTTTCATACTGCTTTTGATTGAGACAAGTTGGCTAATAAATTTCCTCTCTCACTTTTTCTCCCTTCTTACGATGATGTCCTAGCAATGTGACAGCAGTAATACGTATAAACAGTAAAACACATGGGAGATATGATTTAACATGGAATTTTTCATACTCAAGGAAGCAGAAGACATTGACACCATCCATATAGAGCTACTAATCAAAATTACCATATGTATTCTTAGGCTACAGAACAGCTTGATTTACTCGCGGATTCAGGCTTATCCTGTCATGGGTAGAATCTTTCCTTCCTATAATAAGGATTTTTTTGGAAGCACCCAACCAGAAAATGTAGTGAAAACGCCTGCAGAAACCCCACGGAAATACAAAATGAAACATTAAAAAACAAAAATAAAACAGCAGCTCAATTAAAATGTGTAATTTCTCTACATAAAGGCAATTTGTGGAAAAACATTTCATTTGTACTCATTGGCTGAAAGTCGGAGGCTGCCTGGTGCAGTGAGAAAACTCAATTCTGCTGCAAACCTTAAATGCTGATCTGTATTAAGTTAAAATAAACCCTTCAGCCATTACACTTGAGCCTGATTTCTGCTCCTTACTGTCCTGGTTCCTCAGGAGGACAAGGACCTCAGGGTGAAGGAAAAGCAAGGAGGGCCAGTTTTTACCCATTCCACCTATTGCTCCTCTGCAGGGAAGCTGAGGGGAGCCCTTCCTCAGCAAGCACCATGGATAATCCACTCTGGTCAGAGCAGGAGGCCACAGGGGTACTTCACATGCTTAATTTAAAAATGTAATAATTTCTGGTTGTAATGTATCATGCCACTGAAGGCTTACAGTTATTTAAAAACCTCAGCTCCTTAGCCACTCACAGAAGTAAATACAGACTCTGGCTTTAAGCCAGAACAATAAATGTGTCCTGGCTTTTGGGTTCTACTAGAAGACTGAGGAACATATGGAGAGCCAGACAATAATCTCATTATTTTTTTGTTAAAACTGTGAATGCTTTTGTTTACATGTTTGTGACGACTACACACTGCAGCATTAGCACCAAGACAAAAGGTTGCTGGGAGAGCTGAAGACTGATCAGAACAACACACAGATAATGGGACAGCACAAGCGGGGGACGCTCACCTGCCCACCCCTCACCAGGCTGGAAGGGTCCACGCTTCCCAAGCCTAAACCTAAACCTCAAAGCCTGGTCTCGTTTGACTTTAAATGCCTAACCACATTAGCAGCAAGGTGACCCCAGGCTCTTTCTGTAGTAAACAGGGAATGACACCTCACGGTGTGATCCAGAACTTAACTTCATTAAATCACTTGCTCAAGATGCCTTGATTAGGAGGAGTTTAGGCTGGCTATGTTCTCACTTAGACCTGGGCATGGACCAACCAAGCTCCAGACTTCTGCTGCACAGACAGCTAAGACGTGGTCACTCCTGGGCTAGAAAAAACATCGGGCACAGGGAAGCATATGAACAGGTCCAATGGAAGCAGATTTTGAACAGGGCACCGAAAAATTTGGGATAAAAAAGTTTAGGGAATAGAAGAACCTGGAAACAAAGTAGGAGGGCAGCTGGTCTGCAATGCAAAATGGCAGAGCAAGCCTGTCATTTGGAAAGTGCGGCGTGGGGATTTAAGATATGGCCATTTACACAGGGACTACAGGAGCGTGCTACTTAATTTTGAATGAAACATTAAATTATAATAAACATTAAACCTCCACTACAATTTATCATTATGTCCTAAGCAAGCTGGTTGGAAAAGCGCTTTCGTGATTAAGCTGACAACGGAAATTACTGAAGGAAAGAGAGTGAAATGTCTTGTGGCATGGCTCACAGAGGTCCCAGTTTCTGTTTTGTTTTATCATCAAGCCTTGTGGGGAAGAGCTCGGAGATGGGCTGTAGCTTCAGCCTAATCCAGGAGATGATGGTCACGCAGGGAGCAATGTAGGAGGGGTGGCAGAGGGGGAGCTCACAGCAAACTTATCCCCATGTAACAACTCTTCTGGGAACTAAGCAAACGCTCCTGGTATATATTGAGGATATTTTCAGGGGGTGCATTTACTAACGTTGTTTCCCCATACGTTCAGAAGGACTGAATTAACAGTTCATTTGAGGACAGAGGCTACATCACTAGGAAAGGCTTTGCAGCTCAGTCTCTTTTTCTTGGTGTATGAGTCTCAGAAGGCTTTTGGAAAAGAGAGGACATTCCCTTTTTCATGTTTTTTTAAAGCACAAACTGAGTTCAAACGTGGTTTTTGTTTTTTTCTTTCTTTTTTTTTTTTTTCCTTAGGATTTGGGTTTAATTGGTTATTCTCTTAGATTGACACAAACCGGTGATCAGTCAGCCGTGTGAAGGAAACAGGCACTTTCTGTTCAGACAGAGGTTGAGCAGTGGGAGCTGCAGCAGCCATCCAGTACACCTATCTCCACTAATATCATATTCCTTAGCCATATGTGTCCACACCGAACAGCAACAGATGGCGCTTACAGATTTAAATCCCTCAAGGTGAACATAACAAGTGCCTAAGAAACACACCTGGACAGAAATAAATATTTAAAACTACAAAGACAAAGCACAGAAGTGTACTTCTCTGTTTGTAGTATACAAAAGCAGAGATTAATAAATAGTAATTCTTACTTTAGCAAGCACTTACACTTTCTCTCCCTCTCATTTGCTACCACATACTGTGTGGAAGCAGTGACAAATGAGACCTATACCACCATCATGAATATTCATGTTCCCAAAAGAGATCATTGCTGCTTTTTTTCCTACAAGAGAATTACTTCTCCTTGCTGCTAACATCCAAGACATCATTGCACGAAATGGTAATTCCAACCGCTCTTCAGGATGAGAAGGACCTCGGACTAGAACTACCCAGCTTCTGATAGAGCAAGAAAGTAGATGAAGTTTAGGACAATAACACACAGGCACGGGACAGCCCTTGATTGGAATTGGAAGTTTAATTCCAGCATTATTATTATCTTTCTTTTGTTGACTGAAGCCCCAAACAGGAAATATATGAAGGTTTTTCCATATAGAATATCTTAAGACCTCACTACTCTACTGCTGAAGAGTTGCATGGATGCAACTTTTCCATAACTTTCTTTGTACGATAGCAAAGTATGTCTATGAACACTTTTAAATCTGTAATTGATAGATAAGCCCAGGGTTAATGGCATAACCACCAAGGTGACCTGAAGGGACTCTGACAAAGCAATTAAAACAGCAGATTTGCAAGAAAAGAACTTGAAGCCACTGTAACAATCTGGGAGAGAAATACTAGCTAGTTGCAGATGATACATGTTCAAAACAGAAACCCTAATGTTTTGAGTCAGCTCATCACTGCCAGAGGGCAGCTGAAAAATTCACTCAGCAAACACACAGAGTGTTTCATAAAATTAGCTAAAAGCAGACTATTTGCTGAGGGAAATAAACCAGACATGGTTTGGAGAGATTTCTGAGAAAAATGGTCCAACAGCAGGTAATTAGAGAGACTGTGACTGAAGAGGGGATTACTAAAAAGGCAAGGGAGATTAAACAAGTTTTCTTGTCAGTTTATAAAAAAGCCCTGCTCCTATTTCATAAATTATTTCCTAAATCAGGTCCACCATACAAGTCTTACTCGGAGCAGGTGGTTCATCTGCTAGACCTGATAACGTGGTAAAAAGTTGAGCCTAGCCAAGCACTCAGCCCTGATGGCTTTGCTCATAAAAGTTTATAATGTTTTAAATGAAAAAATGTATCATCTGTTCCTCAAGACTTTCCAGTTTCTCTTGCAAAAGAATCCTCTTCTGTTTCTAAACATAGGAAGGACTCTCGCAAGGCATCCATGAGTTCTGAGGCTTTTTGTCTCTCGTAGGCCTGTAACGAGGTGGATTTTTAAAATTAAAGTCTTGCCAAGTCCCAAAGCACACAGATTTATTTCCCATTTCATTTTGGTGGTCAGCACAAGCTCAAATCTACAGATAACTTGGGAAAGGCTTTTGAATTTTATTCTTTATTTTGTTAAAAACACCTACATTTCTGATACACCTTCAATGACAAACAGACACAATTGTATTTCCCAGTGTATTTCTGGGAAGTATTTCTCTTCTGAGTATCAAGTATGTTTAGACTCAGCAGTGAACCTTACTTCTTGGATGACATCTCAACATAGAGCTTGGAATAATAAACAGAAGCTTTCTTTCTAACGAGGAAGGAATAATATATTTTCAAGTTTGACATCCTTCCTGTTTTCACACCCTACAGAAAGGAAAAGAGATGGGCTATTGGAACTGAGGAATATGGGATCCACATGAAGGCAAGTTTGTAATGAGGCATGATTTTGATTTTTTACTCTGCATTGGTCTTGCTGATTTTATTTTTAGCAATCAAGCTATTTTTTCATGGGATATATTGGGAAGAAATTGGAAAAAGTAGCGATTACAAATACTCTAGTAAAAAGGGTATCAAAATTCACGTATAAATGCATGATAAAGGCGATACTGTGCATTCTTGGCAACCCACTGGGGTTTATTGTAAGTGGTTAGCTCCCCTCTTCTGCTTTTGAAGATGACAGAACAATAGTATTTCTTTCTCTGGTGAAAAAGAACTGAAAGAAGATGAACTTGCTGCCAGGAATAAATTGTCTATTTTTGTATTACATTGTCCTCCCCATATTTTTGCATAGACAAAGAGCCTAAAAGATTTTACTATATGTTGTGACATAACAGAGGCTTGTACAGGGCTTTGATTTTCCAACAATGCAGCATTACCATACTTTTCGGTCATGTTCATACAACAAAGAGGTTCTTTAGTATGGACTGCAGACAGGCAGATATTGAGCAGCAGCTATTATCAGGCATAGATAACGGTAATTCTGCATATTTTATATATACTGAGAACCCTCAGGATACTTTGAGCTGGAATCAGCAGACTTTCCCGTCAGGTGAGTGATACATTTTGATAACTCAGCTCATGCAGCTTTAGGAACAAACGTTTTTCCCTCTACACTGAATACTATATTCCCTCTATACTGAAATGTATTTCAGTATGGCATTTACAGGACTATAAAAGTAAAGCTAAATGAAGCTGGGATGTTTCATAACATATAATTATTTTCAGGATCAAATTGTATGACTTGCAGGAATGCAAGAGTAGCACAAGCTCGTCATCAAAAGACCTGCAAATCTTTCTGTATTTGCAGTCAAGAAACTCTGCTAGAAGAAAAAAAAAGTAAAAAATTAAAATCCATGTCTTGCAGAAGAGGAACACCACTTGAAAATGTTTTACCTCGTGCAAACCAGATCAAGTGATGTACATGAAGAATAAACATATTTAGAGGGAAGACAAATGAATGACTAGAGTATCTTGACTAGCAATTAGTTTCTGTGCCCAAGTACCATCAGTGCAAAATTGATGAGCAAGGTAACCTTTGGCTGCACTTTAGCAAGTCCTTCATTAGTTTTCTGGCTTTCCTTTTCAAATATTTTTTTCTTCATAGACATGGTGAGATAAATGATCCATCCTGCTTGCACCACCAATGCATACCATGCTGCGCTATCAGCGCATGCTCTTCTAGCAAGAAACAGTACCTTTTCCCCCAAGCCTGTCGTCCAACAAGGGAAGACAAAGGAAGAAAAAGTTTTCTTTCCTTCTTTTCAGATTAGAAAACCAGACCACTCAGAGATTAAATAACTGAAGGTCACCCTGAAGGTCAATGCTTTTGAATTGAATCAGTTTGAATAGAAATCAGTAACAAACTTATTTGTGCCTTTGGAAATTTCTCTTGACATGCCTAAAGGTAGAGGAGGGATATGCTGGTTCTTGGGGGAAAAAAAAGGTGGTGAGACAATTGGAGTTGTCAGATAAAGCGAGGCAGGCTACAATATTGTCTGTTGGTAGCCTGCTCCAGTCTGTAATCTGTTGAGAGGCCTCCTCTGAACATTTGTCTGACATTAGTGCTACTCAAGGCACTGAAGTGTAAGTGCTCATCGATGGAAATGTACATGCCCTGTTTGTTAATGTTCTGCACAAGAGAATTATCTGGGAGAACAGGGAATGTTATAGATCTGTCATTCGTATACAAGCTAGAATTTAATTTAGGCTTTACTTCAGACGTTTCCTTTCCACATATTTTCTTCTTCATTTCACTTCTGTTGTATCATGTATCTCTATTTCTCACAGATTTGTGCTGCTGAGCCAAACGATAATGATGAAAGCTGCAAAGGAATGCAATGTTCTCTGCCATTATTGCACTACCTGCAGCACTACTTTGAAATAAAATGTCACAATTCAAGGTATGATTGAATGACTTATCAGTTACTGAAGTCCTCCAGAAGAGTGGGTCTGATATATTTCTTTAATTCCTCCAGGAAAAACAGGTGATGGGCGATGACCAGCAGAACATTGGAGGAAGTGAAGGTACAGGATTAAGAGCCAGCCCCAGTGCGTGGACAGCCAGCCAACACAACTGGAACGAGCTGGGGTTCAATATAGTAGCAGTATATTTTGAATTGTCTTCTGCTCTTGGACTTAAACCAGCAGTAAAACGCACTCCGGGAGGAGAGCTGAGGAGTGCTTAATTAGAGAAAGAATGTATGACCACTCTCTGAAAATGGGCATCTGATCTAGCCTTGGCACTGTCAGAATAACGCTGCATCAAACAGCCCTCTGCACAGCAAATCTCAGAGGCAAACTCATTACACTGCCAACAGCAGAAGTTGCCATCTTCTCAGAGAGATCAGGCATGACCAGCAAAAACAGATGCAATTTTAGCTAAATTAAAGCATGTGGCACTACTCAAATAAATAAAACCCAAGAAGTCTATGTAAAACATTACCTTCTTATTCATTTGGTCTGCTCCACACGTGTACCAAACTCACGGTTGTTGCTTTTAGTCATAAAAATAAAATGGAAGTACACTTCACCCCAGTGGGAAGACAGAAATAGAAAATATGGAACCCCGTAATGACATTTTTATAATCCTTTTTCAGAATTGAACTGTGCTTTAAAGATTTTCTTGGTTTTATTTTTGAAGATCCTTAGGAATAAAGAAAGGCATACATAAAACTATTTTTCCCCTGGAAAAGTTGTATAAAGAGAATGCAGGAGTAAGCAATGTCTGTCCAGGGACCAGCTATTCTGATGTAAGTTTAACAAAGAAAAAAAAATACTAAAAGGAGGAAAACATTTTCTTATAACTTTGACATCATAGCGCAGCACCTGGGCTTTTTCAGAGCGCCCTACAGCACAGATGACAGGATTCAGGTTGGAAGGGACCTCAGGAGGTCTCTAGTCCAACCTCCTGCCTACAGCAGGGTCAGCCATGAGATCAGACCAGTTTATTCAGCCCGGTCTTGAAAACTGGAGACAGTACTCTGGATGTAGACTAACCGGTGTCAAATAAAAGGGGATAATCATGGCCATCAATCTACCATGCTGGTGTTACCATAGCCCAGGATGCTGTCAGCCTGTTTTGTTGCCAGAGCACACAGCTGGCTCGTGTTCAGCTGCCACCTACCAATATCCCCAGGTTCTTTCCAGCAGAACTGCCACCAGCCAGCCACTGCCCAGGCTATACTACTGCAAAAGGTTATTCCTCCCCAGAAACAGATGTTGCGTTTGTTTTCTAGAATTTCATAAGGGTCCTGCTGGCCCATTTCTCAGCCTAAGTTCCTCTGAATGGTGCCCCTGCCCTCAAGTGTATCAACTGTCCCCCATCTATTTTGTGCCACCTAGAAACTTCATGAGCATGTACTCCAACATCTCCTCCAGATCACTGATAAGGATGCTGGACAGGGCATTTACAGACCCATTTACAGTCCCCTGCAGTAGTCCACTTGTTACTGGCTTCAAGTGGGTTGCCATCTCTTAATCGTTATCCCCCGAGCTCCATCACCCAACCAGATGGGTATCTACACGTAGTGGTTCAGACAGATGCAGTTACTTGGAAGTAACTTCCAAGGCTCCAGTTACTTGGAGGCCCCAGCAGCATGGCAGTATGCAAAAGGGAGGACATTTCAAGGCAGTTTAATTAGGAATGAACCAGGCTTATTTGTCTTTCAAAAACCTCCACACCGAAAATCAAACTTACAGACTCTCCAGATCACTTAGAATGAAATGCCAGAGAAATGCCCAAGGGTATCTGAAACCAAGCGTAGTGTGTATTTCAGACGGAGTACTCACATCACTTCTAGTCGAGCCGTTCTGGAGTCATTTCCTCCAAAAGAAATGACCTCACAGGTATAGTCTCCGATATCACCTGACCATGTCTGGCTGATGAGGAGGGTTCCATCTTTCTCTACAGTGATCCTGGAACTGCTGGATGGATTTATTACAACACTGTCCTTCTTCCAAAGATACCTGAGTATTACAACGTTTCAGTTATTAATTACTCCTAAGAACTTCAAAACAGATTCAGTTGAACTGCGCTGTAAGTTATCAGCTTCTGTAACCAAACATTAAAAATGACAGGCCCCTACAGTTACTTTCAGGAGCAGGGCCTTTTAAAAAATAAAGTTTTAGATCTATGATCGGAATGAGAAATGTAATTGCATACCAGATACTATATATTTAATAAACAGTACTTTATATTTTACATGGAAAAGGTGAAGTATTCATAAATGTCCAAGTTCTTATGTTCACCTTCATCGGCATTTTAACCTAGAACGTCATACTCTGCAATTAACAGCTGAGGTGTTGGCCCATCTCTGCTAAGACTGTAATGAGACTAGACTGCCATAATCAGTAACATCTTGAAACTGCTGTGGCAAGGTTTACTAGAGCTCAGCTATCACAACACACGCATCAACACTCGACAGGGATATCTACAGCCCATAGTCTTACAGCTAAGTATCTCTACATGGCATTCTTACACCTGCATTTCTCTTTCCAAAGTTCTTTCCTCAGTTGACCCTTCTAGCACCTTCAAGCTGTTCCTTGCGTTTTCTTTTGCTCGTATTGCTTTCAGACTACATGAGTTTTCATGGCCAACGAGCATCCTCTAAGAGCTCTAGTGTAAATTTTAATAGTTGAGACAAATTCTGTTCTCCTTTATACAGTTGGAGCAGACTATAGCCCCAAGTTATTGAGTTGTTTCCAAGAACACAGGCACGCCTTGTGTGGCTTTCATGCACCCCAATGTAAACACTTCTGAAATCCTATTCCTTCTCTTTGGCTTTTACTCTCATTAAGTATCAGCTTCTGACAAGTTGGTTTTATTGATAGTGTATTAACCTTGACAGTAAAATCATGGAAGGCTATATTGAAGTCATGAAGTGGAACATAGCTCATTGTAAATAATACATAAGGCTGAAATAGAAGATGGGATTTATATGATTAATGATACAGTGTACAACCTTATAATGCAGTAATCAGGGGTCTGGTGTTAAAATCTGGGGTCCTGAAACTTTTCACCTAATGCTATTCATATAGCTTAGAAAATTAAGCTGGGATAAACTACACAAATAAGAACTGACACCACCAACCTGATTGAAATTCTAGGATCATGAGTCGCTTCACATCGCAGAGTGGCTGTAGTTCCTTTGATCACAGTGCTGTCCTCAGGAGGCTGAACAATGAACGTGCGATCTGAAAGGAACACAAGCCATAGTTCAGGTGAAATTACAGCATTTTGACTTGGGTATTCACTCAGAGAGCAGGCAACTGAACATCTGTCACTCCAAGCAAGCGGGATGTTCTTCTTCAAGTCTCTGCCGTGAAAGCTCCCCTCCCTCTTAATGTCACCGCGTCAAGAAGAGGTAGTACGCTGTGGATGCAAGGAAGGAAAAGCAGTGAGGGCGTGAGTCTGAGCCAGCAGTGACCTGGGTAGGAAGCGTGCTAAAGCTGTACTAACCCTCACCTGCCTGGCGGTAAGCGCCTACGGCAGCTCCCTAAGCCGTAAAGCAGCAGGTACGTTCATAACACGTTATGAATGAACCCAAACATACACTGAGTCAGGAAACTTGTCACACTGTTTGGAGCAGGGAAAACAAAAACACCACCAAAGAAAAATCTGTGCAAAGAGTACGCTAGAAAAAAATACCCAGAAAGAGGAAAACTGAAATGGTACCCTACAATCTCATCAAATCCAGAAAAGAGGGTAGAGGAGGAGGAGCTTCTGGTAGCCTGAATTTTCCGTAGAAGATAGATATGCTGTTTACTCAGATGTTTCAGAACATCTTTATTCAGGCACCTCCTGGAGACTTAGAACACAATAATTGCTGTAACTACAGCAACCAGATCCGGTGTGAAAGATCTCTATTATGCTTAACTCACGGTAGCAACAGCAGATAGCATCAGCTGAAGCAGGTAGACAGCTAGGATGAGTAGAGAAGATATGTGGATAATGTTAA